>NW_027314755.1:4497500-4630000 GCF_023375885.2 Dermacentor andersoni
TCTCACGAGGCATTTAGGTACGCATGGCGAACCGTCCTTTGAGTGCCGCGTGTGCGGCAAAAAATATTACACCAAAGGTGGCCGCACGAGGCACATGCTTTCATGCCGCGTTGGCGCACAGGACTGAGAAGCCGTCGACGGGTCTCCTTAACAGGGCAGCACCCGCCACGAAATTGGTCGATCAGGTCCGGAAGCACCGTCGCACCTGACGGTGGATTCGGCATCGCTACAGCCGTATATTCACCCGGGAGGAGTGCCTTCTCTGGATGTCACCCTCGCACCAAGATCCATCATGTGCCTTCGGAGAAGAACTTGCGGTCTGGGCCTCAACAGTTCTAGCTGTGAGCTAACTTGCTGACAAACAAAACTGGGCTAATCTTATTTCTTCTGACTAGGGCTGAAGAAGGCCTGCGAATAAAGTTCTTACAGTGGTTATCTCGAGGAATACTGTCCGCCAGCTCTGTGGTTTCCTTCGAAGAATGCATCCTTTTTTCGCATTCCTCCAGCCATGGTTAAAATAAATTTGTCTCCTGGATTGAACAAAATAGGGAGATATCTTTCTTGGAAAACATGGTAGTAAGGATATTTATAGTAGAGTTCTTAACAGTGAAGCTGAGTAAAGTCCCGCCCTAATATTCTTGAGCCTTGCTGGTAACGTTATGATTAGTTTTAGTGGCCTGCATTGTACAAACAAAACTGTTAAAAATGGTCCATATTTGTTCAATGGTGGAAGCTCAAGACTCTGCCCGGTGAAAGGGGATAGTCAAAGCTGAAGAACAGCTACAATAGGTGGCTTCGCTCAGGCATGTAACTAATTATCAAATAAATCATTGCAGTGGCTAATTATTGGACATTAATGACGATGCTTTACTGCCATCCCTTTTATAACGGAGTGGATACAGCCAACTATCTCGTCAAGCAGGCTATAGCCTGCTTGATTGATCAGGTGTACTGTACATCCTTTTATTACAGTGTTCTTGTACAAATCTCTGCAATCCTCTTTTTTTTCTCAGCGCTTCTCTGTCTGCCTTCTATCGCTACGTAGACTTGCAACGAATCAGGTCGTATCAATTTCTTTCCTGCTTTTCTTACACTAATACTCTTAACGTCTTTTCGTTATCGCGATTGCTGAGCGGTTGGTGCTTCCAGACATATTAAACTGAAGCGCTTTTGGAAGGTTTGTGTTACCTCCGGGTCTCGCCGAATAAATCCTTTCGCATGCCATTAGGAGGTGGCGAGTGGGCTCCGAATATATGCTGCAGCATTCACATGTCTTGTCTTGTTGCAAATATTTGCTCCGTACGTTTTTTGTTCCTTGACAACGAGCTCGAGCCTCAAGAATTGCAAGCCCTTTTGTGTTATCCAACATGTTTTCTTCCAAATTTCTTTCTGCCCGTTCCTCTAAATGTCATTGGTATGTTTATTTACATTCTTTCCGGCCAAGTTGGTGTCTCTTTCTCTCTTGAGTGGCTGCGGTGTTCAGCTGCTAAGCGTTAGGGCGCAGGATCGAATCCCGGTTACGGCGGCCGTATTTTGACGGAGGCGAAATGCGAAACCACCCGCGTACTTAGATTTACTTACACGTTGAGGAAACCCAGGTGGTCTCGAATTCCATAGTCCCTCATTACGGCTTACTTCATAATCAGATAGTGGCTATGGCACGTAAAACCACATTATTTTTTTTATGGTGTCTCTATTTCTGGCTCTCTGTCATGGCTCCCACTTGTCGATTTACACTTTAAGTTACACGTTAGTTGGTTGCGAAGTTTCTCAAACTCTTCCTCCATTTTGTCTTCACGCATTTTTAAGTACCGATAGTTGAGCATTATTTTACAGTGCACTCCGCGGTGGCGTTGAGGCGAGCGCCATTTCGAGGCGTCGCGATTGGTCCGCCTATTGGGAAAGGGAACACCCATTCTGCAGCCGCGGTCACGAAACCGGGTGAGGTTGGTAAAGAAAAAAAATTCGCATAAAAATTTAAGCAGGTAATAGACTCGGCGAAATAAGAAAAAGAACTCGGTGGTGCAATTTACCCCCCCCCCTCTCCCTCCGTTTCAAACGCACGCTCATAGCATCCATCCATCCATCCATCCATCGATACAACCATACTAAACGTGCAGAGGCACGTCCGAGTACTTCTGAAAGAAAGAAATACCGGGCGAGTGTGGAAAATATTTTCAATAAGCAGGGAGAGTTTGACCTAAGGTAATATTCTTTAGCCTTCTACTCTGCTCCTAAGCGACTGAACCGGAGAAAAGACCAAGAAGGGTATAAGTAATGATATAGAGAATAGGTACAGTAAGGTGCGACCGGGGTTGTTGGAGAAGTATGGAAGAGGCCTTTGCCCTGCAGTGGGCGTAACCAGGCTGATGATGATGATGATGAAGGTGCGATTATGGAAGTATGCCAGTTCTTGCCCATAGGGCACTTTCAGAGTTTTGAATGTAGGCTGTGTTAACAAAAAATTATAAAACAGCCCTGATGGCTCATAAAATGTGACCGTGAATGGAACGCATTGGCGTGTTTCATTGAAGTGAATCTTCCTTTGCGTGCACACCCGGGTTAGGCTTAGTTGCTTCTCTGTCGTCTGCTCGGTCGGCGACTGTGTGGGTGAGTATATTTGTGAATAGATATACGAAGGTTATGTGAGCGCCCAATAAAACGGCCAAGGGTTAAAACGGCCACGAAAGGTAGACATTGCTTAGTTTGCGGCCACTGTTTAACAAGTGTCGACTCTCGCACTGTTTCGTTCTATACTTGTCTATAAATAAATAAATAAATAAGTAAATAAATAAATAAATAAATAAATGATGCGGCATATATAGTCGTTCTATCCTGATTGATAAAGTAGTGGCGATAACCTATTCTCTTTAGTGCGTATATATATATATATATATATATATATATATATATATATATATATATATATAAAATTATTGTAATTTATTGTCGTGCTACAACGCGCACAGACGACAGGGAGACTTTCTTCAAGAACAGGAGGACAACCTGTTCATAAACAAACAGAACAGAGACACGTCTTGTTCGTCCTCGCCCAATCTCACTGACGCCACAGACTGAGTCCTTTAATACCCCCGTCGTCGTTGTCGTCTGCGTAGACTAAACGCGTCACTTGTCCCTCTCTAAGAGAGCATCGCCCGGATAAGAGACCAGAAATCTTACCTGAGAAACAAAGGATCCCTGGCACAGTTTGTTTGAACGCGTTCAGCTTCATGTGAACAACGTGCGCGAGTTCAGGATGGTGCGTGCGGTGCCGCATTGGGACCATTGGGAATGACCTCGTGCTTGACATCACCGAGTCGCCGTAATACTCGATATGGTCCGTAGTATCGTCTTAACAGTTTCTCGGAGAGGCCTCGTTTCCGTACAGGTGTCCAAATGCACACCCTGTCGCCGACTTCGTAGGTGACAATTCAACGGTGAAGATCATAGCGGCCTGCGTAGTAGTCTTGCTGCTGGCAGATCATCAAGCGTGCGAGGTGCCGAGCCACTTCTGCGCGTTGCGTAACCACATCAGCGTTCGTGTCACTGTTATCAAAGTCATGTGGAAACATCGCAGCCAACATCGTTCGTAGATGCCGTCCGTGAACAAGGGCGAACGGAGTCATGCGCGTCGTCTCTTCTTTTTGTTCCTTGTTTGTCCGTGTTATGCGTAGAGATGACATCAGGTAGGATGTCGTTGTACCAATTTTTATGTTTAATATCCAAGTACACTGAAAGCCTGCCTTCAATTGTTTTGTTAGGCACTCTGGTAATCGGTTGGTTTGTTGATGGTAGGCGGCTGACTTCCTATGAGCCGTTCCACTTAGAAGCAAGACGTGATCTAATAGTGCAGCCGTGAATGCGGTTACTTGGTCTGTTATTACGACGGTTGGTGCGTCGTGTCGCAGCACAACGTGCTCAATGAAAAAGCGCGCCACCTCGGCTGCTGAGGCTAATAACATTGCTGAGGCTAATAAATGGACTTTAATGACGATGCTTTACTCCCATTCCCTGAAGAATGCCTGCGAATAAATTTATTGCACTGGTTATTTTGAGCTCTGTGGTTGGTTTCTTCTATCTCTCCATTCCACTGGGTTTCTTTTTTTATCCCCCTAACCCTTCCCCCTGTGAAGGGTAGCCAACCGGAACTACCTCTGGTTAACCTCCCTGCCTTTCGCTGCATTATGTTATCTCTCTCTCTTTGAAGAATGTACCCGTTCTTCGCTTTAGCAGTCTCACCAGCTTTACCAGTCGGTTTGGCTGGGGCATGTTAATAATGATGGCTTATAATGGACTTTAAGGATGATGTGGTATTGGCATCCCCTATAAAACGGCGTCGAGGCAGTCACCTAGCCTGCTTGGTCGGATCAGGTGTACTGTACGTGCTATAATTCCAGCGTTTCTATATCAATCTCGATAATCCTTTCTTTTTTTATCAAAGATTCTCTGTCTGCCTTGTATCGCTACCTAGACATGCAATGAATCAGGTCGTATCACGTTTTTTTTCCCTGCTTTTCATACACAAATACTCTTAATTTCTCTTGCTTATCGCGATTGCTGAGCGGTTGATGTTTCCAGCCACATTAAATTGAAGAGCTTTTGGAAGGTTTACGTTACCCCTAGGCCTCATTGAATAAATCCTTTCAGATGCCATAAGGAGGTGGCGAGTGGTCTCTGAAATTATGCTGCAGCATTCACATGTCTCATCTTGTTGCGAATATTTATTCCGGAATGCTTTTGTTCCTAGGCAACCAGCTCGAGCCTCAAATATAGCAAGCCCCTACCCTTGTTGTTACCCAACAGCTTTTGCTTCCAAATTTCATTCCTCCCGTTCCTGTAAAAGTCCCTTGTCTTTTTTTTCATTCTTTACAGCCAATTCAGTGTCTCTTTCTCTCTTGAGTGGCTACGGTGTTGAGCTGCTAGGCGTCAGGTTGCGGGATCGTAATCCGGCCACGGCGGCCGTATTTTGATGGAGGCGAAATGCGACAACACCCGTGTTCTTAGATTTATGTGCACGTTAAGGAAACCCAGGTGGTCTCAATTTTCAGAATCCCTTATTACGGCATGCCTCGTAATCATTTAGTGGTTACGGCACGTAAAACTGCATTACTTTTTTAGGTTTCTTTCCTTTCCGATGACTAACGCTTGTCTATTTAGTTTTTATTACCCGTTACTTGGTTGCCAACTTTCTGAACCTCTTTCTCCATTCAGTGTCCATGGACTTTTGAGTACAGATAGTTGTGCATACTTTTGAAGTGCACTCTGCGGTTGCGCTGAGGTGAGCGCCAGCTCGAGGTGTTGTGACTGGTCCGCCTACTGGGAAAGTGAGCAGCCAGGCTGCAGCTTTGGGTCACGATACGGGGCGAGGTTAGCAAAGAAAACAGCTTCGCATAAAAAAAAACAATGTAAAGTAGGTAATACACTCGGCAAAATCAGACAAGGAACTCGGTGTCGCAATTAAACCCCGCCCGCGTTTCACAGCGCACGCTCATAGCATCCATCCATCCATCCATCTATCCATCCATCCATCGATACAACCTCACTATGCCTGCAGAGGCACGTCTGAGTATTTCTGAAACAAATACCAGGTGAGAGTTCAGAATTTTTTCAACAAACAGAGCTCGACCTAAGGTGACATCCTTTAGCCTTCTACCCTGTTCAAAGGCAAGGGAATTGGAGGAAAGGAAAAGAAAAGGTATAAATAACGATGATGAGAATAGGTACAGTAGGTTCTATTATGACAGTATACGACTTGGTGCCCATATGGCCCTTTCAGATTCTCTAATAGAGGCTGTGTTAGTAAAAAATTCTGAAACAGCTTTGATGGCTCGTTAAATGTGACCGCGGGTGGCAGGCATTGGCGTCTACCTTGGCACCGTTTAATAGCTGGTCTTTGAGTAAATATGCACTGCAGAAACTAAAAGAACGGAAGGAAATGAGAGGATCGTAGTCATCGGAAGCGCAGATATATGGGTATAATATGGGGATAGAGGTTTTAAATATGAAAGGAAGATGGAGATCAAATGTTCGAAATTGTAGATGCCGATGAATGTAAAAAAACCCGAATAAATAAAGCAGACTAGGTGACAATTTCGCTCCAGCTTGTTTCAGAGAGGATATTAAGGACCTCAACATTATTACTGCCATTGCTCGCGTCCTCTTTGCGTTCTGAGAAATATTAGTGATATCGGTGTGCTCGTTCCCTTCTTTTCTCTCGTACAAACTTTTTGGCTGATTGTTATTTTCTTTTAATTTCAAATGAGGCTAAACTATAGTACAGCACTCAGAGAGTTCGAGTTTTTCGAAGAATTTATGTGGTACCCAGTGGTCACAAAGTAAAGAATTTTTGCTTTTCGCGGCCATTCTCATCATAAGCTAAGCATTAGCCTGACGCTTAAGTATAGCGATATATCGATTTGCCCATATATCATCCGCCTCGCGTGATTCCACCGGATTAAAAAAATGTATGTGTCGATAAAATTGCATAAACAGGCCTGGATTGCCGCCTAATCCGGTGACCAGAACCGGTAACGCATTGCCTCACCATAGCAGGATTGCCCACCTTGGCGCAGTACTTGGCCACAACCTCCTATATGAATACAACAATTTAACCCCGGCGCTCAGTCCCCAGCAGCTGCGAAGCAATTGACCACGGCGGCGGTCAGACCTGTGACGCTGCAGAGGGTGCTAAGAATCCCTGGTTTTAGACAGGCTGCCATTGGAATCTGAACCTGGCAACGTTTAACGCTAGAACGTCATCTAGTGAGGCGAGTCTAGCAGTCCTATTGGAGGAATTAGAGGGCAGTAAATGGGATATAATAAAGCTTCTTGAAGTTAGGAGGTCGAAAGAAGCGTATACAGTGCTCCAATGCGAGCACGCCCTGTACTACCGGGGCTTAGCGGAGAGACGAGTACTAGGAGTCGGATTCCTGATTAATAAGGATATAGATGGCAACATACAGGAATTCTATAGCATTAAGGAGAGGGTGGCAGCTCTTGTTGTGAAACTTAAGAGGTACAAATTGAAGGTCATACAAGTCTACGCTCCTGCATCCAGTCATTATGACCAGGAAGTCGAAAGCTTTTTTGAAGACGTGGAATCGGCGATGGGTAAAGTCAAAACAAAATACACTATACTGATGGACGACTTCTATGCCAGGGTAGGCAAGAAGCAGGCTGGAGACAAGTCGGTGGGGGAATATGACATAGGCTCTAGGAATAGCAGGGGAAAGTTATTAGTAGAGTATGCAGAATAATATGCGGATAATGAATACCATCTTCTGCAAGCGGGATAGCCGAAAGTGGACGTTGAGGAGCCCAAATGGCGAGACTAGAAATGAAATAGACTTTATACTCTGCGCTGACCCTGGCTTCATATACGATGGGGACGTGCTCGGCAAGGTGCGCTGCCGTGACCATATGATGGTAAGAACTTGAATTAGCCTAGACTTGAGGAGGAAACGGAAGAAACTGGTACGTAAGAAGCCGATCAATGAGTTAGCGGTGAGAGGGAAAATAGAGGAATTACGGATCAAGCTACAGAGCAGGTCTTCGGCTTTAACTCAGGAGGAGGACTTTATTGTTGCAGCAATGAGTGACAATCTCATGGGCATCATAAAAGAGTGTGCAATAGTTAGTCAGTGGTAACTCCATTAGACAGGATGCCAGTAAGCTACAGCAGGAGACGAAAGATCTGATCAAAGAACGCCAATGTATGAAAGCCTCTAATCCTACAGCTAGATTAGGCTTGACAGAACTTTCCAAGTTAATCAACAAGCGTAAGTCAGCTGACATAAGGAAGTATAACATGAATAGAATTGAACATGCTCTCAGGAACGAAGGAAGCCTAAAAACAGTGAAGAAGAAACTAGGAGGCAGGTGGGCGCCCACGTTGCGCCCACCTCCCTCTCACTCCCCTTCCACCAGTGCCTCGCAACATTGGGTGCTTCGGACACGACGGCAGCTTCCCGCTTTATTCTCTTTTTTCGCGGGCGAAATTGACCCACGATTGTCTGCTCCTCTCGTACGCGTTCACTCGCACATACAGCGTAGGGGGTGCGGAGACCCTATTATCTCCCTTGGACTTTCTCAGGGATCTCTCGGTGACAGCGACACCGACGGCAGAAATGGGCTTGGAGTGTCCATATCATTGCTATCGCAATAAAAGGCATTTCAATCCCACTACGGGAGCCTCATTCACAATGAAGGGAATGATGCGAAACTTCTTTATGTACGCTTCATGTTTTGACGTATGCATCGGGTGCATATCGGGGGCAGATTGCCTGAGTTGCGACTGAGCGTCTATGCCGTAGTCTGGATATGAATGGATCCAGGTAAAGGCTTGCCGTCTTGTTCTTTTCTTTTGAAATTATTGTCGCTCTCCTAGTCGATGCCATGGTGCGTAGACACTGAATGTTCAACAAACACGTTTGTTGCCATATGCTTGATGCTGACATCATAGTTGTGCTGTCCCATTCTTTTTCTAAATTGCCCGTTTCGCCTATGTACGAGCGTTCACAACCATCGCAAGAAATCCTTTACGAAGCACCTGGGAACTTCTCTTACGCGAGTTTGTCTTTGACCGTTAACAATTGCGTGTCGGAGCTTGCGCATAGTACAACTGAACAGGGTAAATGTGAGCAGCTGACGTAGTGCGACTTAACGCACTACGTCTACGCACTATATATTTCGGCTCACAAGCATCTACATAGGGTGCCGAACTGTTAATGTAGAATTTGATTAGAGTGAGCAGATGCTATGACATACATTATTTTCGTAGTGTTAGCTACTCGGTGTGTGCCTGTTCATGGCAAATCCTCCAGAATGGCCATCTGCTTTCGGGACACAAGAGGTGCAGATAACTTACTTTAACGTGAAATTGTACGCGTCGTACTTTTAGGTGCATAGAGGTGTCATCACCATTCTCTCGACCTGTAGTCTAAGTCACCTTGGTCATTGTGACATCACTGCGAGATCTCGCTCTGGGCATCGGCCTGACTTGGATATTGTATTTCGGCATAGCTTGTGAGCGGTGTGGTGCATAAACAAAGAAATTGCTAGAGAATAATGCGGTAACATTTATGGCGGACAAGCATAAATATTACCTGCCGTGGTTTCCCAGTGGCTGTGGTGTTTGCCTACTGAGCACGAGGTCGCGATATTGAATCCCGGCCACGGCGGCAGCTGTTTGTTGGGGCCGAAGTGCGAAAACACCCGTGTAGTTAGATTTAGGTGGATATTTAACAACCTCAGTTGGTCGAAATTTTCCGAGTCCACTACAGCGTGCCTCCTAATCAGAACGCGGTTCTAGCGTGTAATACCCGATATTAATTAAAGTATATATATATTTCATAAATGACACGTTGCATAAAACGAATGAAAGCAAAAATGTACGGATCGCGGTTAGTTTGAGCTTTATTAACCGCATTCGTAGTGCTTCGTTTCACATCAATTCGAAGATGTGCGTTGAATTTGTAGACTTACTGTGCGACAAAAAGTACAGCGGCCCCGGAGGACTCTCATTCTTTCATCAGTTGCATGAGGTTTTGGTAAACGCGACAAGCCTCCACTGCACGCTACGCTCCAGCACTATGAAATCTCGGTGTACAGGTCGTGACATAGATATGACGGGATCTGCGATCACGTGCAAAACCGCGCTTTATCTACTTCTGATAAAGCAAGATACTTGTATTGTTAGGCGTACAAGCTAGAGAGTACGCGCATGCGCAGTGCCATGACGCGACACAAGGTGCTAGTTCCGGCACAAGGTGCAGGAATTTGCCGTGGCACTCCCTCCAAGATTGCGTGAAATTTGACCGCGGCTGCACTTCCGAGCCCTGGGAAATAACCGGCTGTACTGTACGTACGGGAAGGGTGACTATGGCCGGGAAAGAAACAGCTCGACCCTACTATGTCGGGCTGCAACTGCGACGTCGGCGAGGGTACAAGCAGTGCAGCCTCTGATCTGGACATCAGCAGGTGAGCTTCCGTTGAACATTTACTTTGAATAATGTCAAACGCAGACGTGCCCCCCCCCCCCCCCTTTATATGCTGACTTCCAAATATGTAAGCTCTTTTACGATGCACATGTCTACGCGAGCTCTGCAGGGCTTTGCTCACCGTGGCTGCTGCTGCTGTCCTTGTGAATAGGACTCCCACACGAGGCATTTTCAATATTAAATTGGCTTGCAGGTAGCCCCCGCACATGCGCCGGTATACTGCCACTAGCGCCTACAAAATGATTCAGTGAACAAACACGCCCCACCTAATATACTCTGCGGTTTAAACGCAGGCTCTTTAGTGTCTTATCCCTTTAATGAAGCGAAGCTTTCTACGCCTTAGGGTTTCATGCGCTTACCCGGTCAACTTATTGCACGGTATCGGGGCCCTGTCCTGCAGGTACGGCAATACTAAATCTAAGTGAAATTCTGGGGGTTCAAGTGCCAAAACCACGATGTGATTATCAGACAGGTCGTATAGTGGGGGACTCCAGTTGGATTTCGACCACCAGGAAGTTGTTAACGTGTGCTCCACGGAAGACGGGTTTTGTCAGTTCTGCATTGAAATACGGCCGCAGCAGCCGGTATTTGATCACACGGACTCTGGCTTTGCAGCGCAGCACCAAATTCACTAGGCCGCTACAGCGAGCGATATTAACTTTGTCTGATAGCGGAAAAGGCGTGCTGCAAATTTGGCAATCTCGGTTACGAAGTAATCTTCGTGTCGTGTAGTTGGGGAGTCCGTGTGTTGCTGATTTTGTCAAGCGGGTGCGCAAATGCTATGCTGCAGAAAGCTTTGTTGACGATGAAGTTTTATTGCCGCGTCGTGTAAGCTTAGCTTGATATGTGCTTGAAAAAACTCCCTGGTGATGTGTGCATTTTTGTTTATTTAGAAAAAAGCCACACTAGTTATTTGCCACTTATTGAATGCGCGCCCACGGTGGCCGACAAAACATTCGCGTTCATAAATCCATTTGCTTATGCTCTTCCGGGTGCTACGTTAGATAAAATACTGTCTGGATTGGCAAAATGGCTGTCAGTTCCAGATTATTTGATTATGAAGCAGCAAGATGGCCTTTATGAAATGATTCTACATCACACATAGCAGTGCATTCGAAGTATGCAGCGTCAAACTTGCGCTATAAGCACGCTGTTGTTCCGTTTACCTTTCTAAGGAAGATTGTAGTTTGTCAATGAAGCACAAACGTCACTAAGACGAAAATTTATTTCATCACAAATTTTCGCAAATCAATATCTCGGATCTGGTGCCATCGTTAAAATTCGTTCTTAGAGGATACGCCTTGATAACCCACTGGGCACAATTCATGCCTTGCAATGTGTGCCGTCAAGTTTTATTTTAAAAAAATATTCTGTACTTTTTGTTAATAGGTCATATATACTTTTTATTGCTCGTGCAAGTGACGTCTCCGTCTGGGATAACCCAGCTCATTTACTAAAGCTATGCAATGTGACATATGTGATTTTTTAAAAAGTTATGTGATTTTAAAAAAAATTCGCTGTTCCTCCAAAGAGGCATAGAGGCGATTGCGATAGCAAATTAGTAGCATTTAGGTCATTTAAAGGATTTAAAAGAAGGTCTTGCACGTGCAGTACACTCTTCGAAAGAACATTATTTTAATACAGTGCTGCCAACTTTCATTGTAGAGGAACCAAAAAAGTTTTGGAATTATATAGGTGAAAAAAGAAACCGGTGTCGCAAATTTTGGTTGATGGTTTTGTGGTTACCGATCACGGGGATATTGCTCACCAATTCAATGACTACTTTCACAGTGTGTTTTCTAAATCCGGTGCTTGTCCATCCAATGACGCAGTGTTTCACCCCTGTGATGTAAATTTTATTTTATACCCTGGCGTAGTTTCTAGGTTCCTAAATTTAAAAACTAAATCATCATGTGGTCCCGACAACCTTCCTAACGTGTTTCTGAAGAGATATGCGGAATCTGTTGCAAAGTTTCTAGTTATTTTATTTCGTATTTCATTACTTCATGGGAATTTACCGAGCGACTGGAAGATAGCCAGGGTTGTGCCAATACACAAGAAAGGTGACCGCAGATTATTACAAAATTATCGTCCAATATCACTTACATCATCATGTTGTAAACTAATCGAACATATTATTGCCAACCAGATTAATGAATTTTTAGATGCACACGCAGTCCTCTCTAATTTCCAGCACGGGTTTAGAAAAGGATACTCAACAATTACACAATTAGTGACAGTAATATATTCACTCGCTTCATGTCTCGATAGGAACGGGCAGATTGATGCAATATTTCTTGACTTCAGTAAAGCTTTCGATAGAGTTCCCCATGACAAACTAATTTTAAAACTCAGACGCATTGGACTCCCAGAAATTTTAATCATATGGATATCAAACTATTTAACCAATCGCTACCAATTTGTAACAGTTAATGAGCAGCAATCAGGTTGCCTTCCGGTCGGCTCTGGCGTGCCCCAAAGAAGTGTGCTGGGGCTATTATTGTTCTTATTATATAATAATGACATTGCTGCTGAACTTGATCCGAATGTCCAAATCAAGTTGTTTGCGGATGATTGTGTGCTTTTTCAAGAAATAACTTCAATTAACCACCAAATCTATCTTAACTCCTCTCTTGCTAAGATTTTTGAATGGTGTGAAACGTGGGACATGAAACTTAACACAGATAAGACCGTCTTTCTTCGCTTCTCTCGCAAAAAAGCTCCGCTTTCTTTTAACTACAGGCTTGGTTCGTCACCTTTGCTGGAAGAGACTAAATATAAGTATTTGGGTGTCACACTAACTAATACTTTATCATGGAATTTACATATAGATAACATCTGTTCTTCCGCATTCCGTAAACTGTACTTTTTAAGACATAAGCTAAGAAGTTCTCACCCTAGCGTAAAATTACTTGCTTACAATTCACTAATTAGACCTAAACTTGAATATGCATGTGTTGTCTGGGACCCATTTAATAAACACAATATCACCCGCCTAGAAAAGGTACCGAGAAAAGCTGTAAGGTTTATTTACTCTAAATTTTCCCCGTATGACTCACCCTCTGAATTAATGCACATTAACGGTACACAATGTCTTGAACAACGAAGAAAAAATTTACGTTTGCAATTTCTTTTCTTGCTTTGGAATCAAGATCTAGCTATTAGCCCTTCTCCATACCTGTCGCTTTCAACGTCAAGGCATACACGCCACCATCATCCTAATTCCCTGACACCATATTTTGCGCGAACAGATTTATTCAAGTTTTCATTTTTCCCTCGCACGATAACCGACTGGAATGATTCCTTATTGCCTTTCGCCACACTTTGATGTTTTTTTTTTCTTAACTTTGTTATTATTGTTTATTGTTTTGTTGTCATTTGACCCACCCTGCTTGGACCTGTACAAGGTTTGCAGTATTGAATAAAGAAGAAGAAGAAAGAAAGATACCTGTGCGAAGTAAGGATAGTTTTATCAGCCGTATAAATTTTTAAACGTCGACCTGCAAGCTAAATTACCAATCACAGAATATGTAAGCGCGACTCAACGAGGACGTAGAAACACACACAGAGACAGCGCTGTCTTTGTGTGTCTGCTTCTTTGTACGTCTGTGTTCAGTCGCGCTTGCACATTCCATCATGGATTCAAACCAGCTAGCCCATCAATGTATTTTAACCAAATCGACCAGCACAGTGTCACGCGCGCACAGGTATAAATGAACACAACTCACTCGATGAGCGCAGAAATTTGCTGTGAAAATTCTGGAGTGAGGAATCCCAGGTGCCGCAAGCGAATTGACTTTCATGCATGTCTCGCTTCAGCGCGAATGAGACGTCGAAAGCACAGCGCATACGAAGCTACCGACACAATCCGCTTCCTCCAAACTTCGCAGATCGCTTTGAAAATGAGGCCCGCGCGGGCACGTACTTCAGCCACATAGCAGACCGCTTTCAAGACTCATGAGCGCAGGCAACGCGTCGTTACGGCGTCCGTCAAGGGCGTCTACTACGGCGTCCGCGATGCGTATGGTCAACGCCGTAGTAGACTCCGAGGTTGTCTCCACTCAGAAGGAGCGGCGGGAGGACATCAAGGCACCGTAGCAGCCGCCGGATAAGAACGCCCCTCCTCCGTCGCCTCAACGCCCGCCTCACGCGCCAGAGGAGAAGGCACGCATCCGGGCTGCGTTCCTCGCTCGCGCACGGGAGATGGAACCGCGTTTGCCGGCTCCGCTTCACACGTTTTCACTCATACGGAACCTCACGGCGACGTCGACAGCATAAGTGTGCCTGGACTGTCCATTTAATTGCTATCGCAATAAAAGACGTTTCGGCCTCACTTTGGGAGCCCCTTTCCCAATGAAGGAAATTGAAGGTCGGTTATATACACCTCATATTGTGACGCAGGTACACGGTGTATATCGGGGGCAGATTGCCTGACCTGCGATTTAGCGTCTGTGCAGTCGCCTCGTGATGAAGCGATTCCAGGTAAAGCCTTGTCCTCTTGTTCTTTCCTTTCAAATTATTTTCGCGCTATCACAGTCGATGTCATGGCGCCTGGACACGGCGTTACAGGTAACGTGTTTATTGCCATATGCTTAATGCTGACATCATAGTTGTGCTGTTTTATTTGTTTTCAAAATTTGCCCGTTTCACCTATGTGCACGTGTTCACAACCAGCGCAAGGAATTCTGTACAGTACACCCGGGAAATTCTCTTTCGCGAGCTTGTGTTTTCCGGTTTCCCATTGTTTTCCAAGCTTGCGTGTAGTATAACTGAACAGTGCAAACGCAAGTAGCAGACGTACTGCGACTTAACGCACATCCCTGTGTATATCCACTCAAACTAGCGTATATTTCGGCTCACAAGCATCTATATAGAACACTAATCTGTAAATGTAGAAGTGGATTAGAGTGAACAGATGCTATGATATGCATAATTGTAGTAGATTTAGCCACTCGGTGTGTGCCTGTTCATGGCAAATCTTGCAGAATGGCCATTTGCTACGGGACACAAGAGGTGCAGATGACTTAAGCGTTGAATGATACGCGTTGTACTCTTTGGTGCATACACGTGTCATAACCGTTCTCCTCTCGACAAGTATTATACATTACCTTCGTCATCGTGACATCTCTGCGACGCCTCGCACTCGGCATCTGCCTGATTCGGAGTTTGTATATCGGCATAGATTGTGAGCGGTGCGGTGCACAGAGGAATTGCTAGAAAATAATCCGGTAACGTCTGCGGCGGACACGCATAAATATTGCATAAATAACATGTTGCAGAGGACGAAAGAAACAAAAGTGTGCGCATCGCGGTCAGTTATAGATAATTTATTAACCGCTTTCATAATGCTTCGTTTCACTTTATTTGAACATGCGCGTTGGGTTTGTATATTTGCTATGTGATAAAAGGTATACCTTGCACATGAGATATTTTAGTCTTTCATCAGTAGTTTGTGGTTTTCTTGAAACTGACAAGCCTCCACTCTATGCTACTCTGGAGCACTATGCAATATGGGTATACAGGTCGTGATATGAATTTGGCGTTATCTGCGAACGCATGCCAAACTGCGTTTTATCGCCTTCTGGTGAAGCAAGAGACTTGTTTTGTTAGGCACACGAGCTAGAAAGAACGCGCATGCGGAGTGCCATGTCTCCATATTAGGAGCTAGTTTGGGCAGAGGGTGCAGGAATACGTCATGGCACCCCCTCCTAGACTGCGTGACATTTGACCGCGCCTGGCACTATCCTGCTGCAGGAAGTCACCACCTCGACGGTCCGTACGGGACGAGGCGACTGTGGCCCGGAAAGAAACAGCTCGACCCTACTTTACGATGTCGAGCGGCCACTACAACTTGGCCCAGGGTACAAGCAGTGCACCCTATGATCTGCACGAATGCAGGTTAGCTTCTATTTAACATTTACTTTGAACAATGTGAAAACAGGGCACGCCGTTACCTGCAGATTGTCAAACATTCAGGCTCTTTTCAGGTGAACAATTCTGGGCGAGCTCCTATGTGCTTTGCTCACCGTGGCTGCTGCTGCTGTCTTGGCGAATACGGCTCACACGAGACATTTGCAATGGGTAATTGAATTGCACGTAAACAAAGCACATGGGCCGATATACCGCCTCTAACGCCTACGAAAGTACTCGGTCAACAACACGCCCTACCTATTATGGATAAAACGCAGGCTCTACAGTGTTATTCCTTTTATAAAACGTAGCTTTCTACACTTTCGAGCCTCATGCGCTTTCTCAATCAATTTACTGCAAAGTATTGTGGGCCAGTCCTGCAGGTAGGGCAATACTAAACCGACACTTACGTTAAACTCTGGCGGTTTACGTGCCAAAACCACGAAGTGATTATAAGACACCTCATACTGCGAGACTCCAGATCCCTGTTGACCAACGCGGGTTCTTAAGGTGCACTCCTGGGAAGACGGGTTTATCAGGCCCCCATGGAAATGCGGCCGCAGCTGCCGGTATTTGATCACGCTACCTCTGGCTCGGCAGCGGAGCACCAAATTTACGAAGGCGCCATGGCGAGCAATATTAATTTTGTTGGATCGTGGAAAATGCGTGCTGTAAAGTTGGTTAGTTTCGGTTACAATGTAATTCATGTGTCGTGTAGTTGGGATGTCCGTGTCCAGCTGATTTTGTCAAGAAGATGCATAATTGTTGTGCTGCTAAAATCTTGCAGAAGATGTCCTATAGCCCCGCCGTGAAAATTTACCTTCATATAGGCTTTGCATATAGGCTTGAGAAAGCTAGCTGGTGCTCTATGCATATTTCCTTGAATATAAAAAGGCCCAGTGCTTTTGTCCACCTAATATATGCGCGTCCACGCGGGCCGACAAAATGTTCGCGCTCACAAGCGTGAATTTGCTTACGCTTTTCTGAGTGCGACGTCAGATAGAAATTTATCTGTATTGGTAAAATGGCTGTCTGATCCAGCTTATTTGATTATATCAAGCGGCACGATGGCTGTTAAAATATGTGATCCCCCATCACGCTTAGCACTGCATTCGAGGTATGCATCGTCAAACTTGCGGTAAAAGCGCTCTTTTTCCGTTTACTTTTTCAAAGAAAATTGTTGGTAATCAATGAAGCACAAACGTAACGGGGAAGAAAGTGTATTTGATTGCCGATTTCGCATATCAATATCTTGGATCTGGTGACATTGTAATAGTTCGTTCGAAGTGTATACGCCTTGACCGTTCACAGGATAGAATTCGTGCGTTGCAATATGTGCCGTCAAGTAATTATTAAATATTATTTAGAACTTTGTTTTAATAAGTCATATATACATGTTTATTTCTCGTTGAAGTGAAGTTTTCCTCTAGGAGTAACCGAGCTTTATGAATAAAGCTGTGCTATGCGACATCAGTAATCTTTAAAAAATATTTGATTTGCCCTCTTATATAGAACACAATTCGCCACAAACATTATTTCTTTAACCAGTTACCAAGGTTGAAATTGCTGTTATAATTAACAGCCCTCAAAGTAATGTTTCGTGCGGTTTCGATGGCATTAACGCAGCACCAACTAAAGCGGTCTCACATTTGCTATCCGATGTAGTTTGCCACTTAAGGAATACTATTTTGTTGACAGGAATATTTCCGGATAAAATGAAAGTTGCTACGGTTCTGCATAAAGGTGGGCCTATTGACTGTATTTCCAACTACAGACCAATATCTGTGCTTCCACTATTTCACAAATAACTGAGAAAGTTGTGAATTCTAGAATTTCTCAGCATTTCTGTAAGCACAACCTAATATCCAAATATCAGCACGGATTTCAGCTAGGCAAATCGACTGAGTCAGCATTATTAAACACCGCAGAAAGAATTCTAACACAATAGGTATTTTCTTAGATTTTCACAAGGCCTTTGATTCAATTAAAATATCAGTGTTTGCAAAGTTACCGTGTCATGGAATAAGAGGACTTCCGCGTAAGTTACTAACCGTACTCAGTTCGTTGTTGTTAATAATGTACAGTCGGGTACTGAATCCATAAACAATGGAGTTCCGCAAGCATCTGTATTAGGACAAACAATATTCTTGCTGTATGTAAACGTTATTCAACTTCCCCCTGACCACAGACATTGTTTTCTACGCTGGTGATACAAATGGTTTTTCACATCTGATAACCTTTCCCATCTCACTCGTGCAGTTAATTTATGGCTTTAAAATGTGCCTTGCTGGTTAGATGAAAATAAACTCTTATTGATCGTTCGGAAAACCATATACATAGTCTTCTCATCCGTTAATAAAGCAGTTCACCTTGATAGCTCTATAACGTTTAAATTATGTCCATTAGAGCAGACTTCAGAATACCAGTCTTTAGGGGTAAAATTTCATGAAAACCTTCGATGGACTAGTAACGTGAATTTTATAAAAGGTATCACTGCAAAATCAACTGGAATGCTAAATAAATTTCACACGTTGCTGCCAATAAGATTAAGACGGCAGCTTTATTTTAAATTACATTCCCGTATACAATATTGTCGAATAGTATGGGGGTTACATCAATGTATAATTTGGAACGACTATACATAATGCAGAAGAAATGTATACGATTCATTCAACATACATCTGGTCGTGATCCTACCTCCCCATAATATGCATACTTCATATAATAATGTTGTATATTCAGCGTTTGTTGGAATTGATTTTTCTCGAAATAAAATAAAACCTTGAGCTGTTCTTTCATACGTATACAAATACGGAGACACCATAATATTTCAGAAACAAAAACTTCGTAAAGATTAAAACAAGATCATCATCATCATTATCATCATTATATTCTTGTCCACTGCAGGGCTAAGGCCTCTCCCTGTGATCTGCAATTACCCCTGTCGTGCGCCAACCGATTTTAACTAGCACCCGCAAATTTGCTAATTTCGTCGCACTACTTAGTCTTCTGCCGTCAACTACTGCGCTACCCGTCCCTTGGTACCCATTCTGTCAGCTTAATGGTCCAACGGTTATGTAATCTGCGCATTACATGTCCTGCCCAACGCCATGTCTTTTTCTTACTGTCTAATAAAATATCGTCTATACTGGTTTGCTCTCTGATCCAAACTGCTTTCTTTCTGTATCTTACAGTTATGCCTAGCATTCTTCGTTCAATCGCTCCTTGCACCGTCGTTAACTTGTTCTCAAGCTTCTTTGTCAGCCTCCAAGCCTCTGCGCCGTATATCAGCACCGGAAAAATGCACTGATTGTATACTTTCCCTTTCAGTGATAACGATAAGCTCCCAGTCAGGAGCTCACGATGTCTGCCGTATACGATCCAACCCATTTTTATTCTTCTGTGAATTTCCTTCTAATGGTCAGGGTTCCCTGTGATTAGTTGACCTTGGTAAAGGTACCCCTCCACAGACTCTAGAGGCTGACTTGCGATCTCGGACTCGTGTTCCTTTGCCAGGTTATTTATCATTTTGTCTTCTGCATATTAATCATCTGCCCCACTCTTACTCTCTCTCTTAAGGCCCTCTATCATTTGTTGTAACTCGTCGGCATTGTTGCTGAATAGAACAATTTCATCGCTAAACCGAAGGTTGTTGAGATATTCGCCGTCGATCTTTACTCCTAAGCCTTGCCAGTTTAATAGCTTGAATACTTCTAAGTACGCAGTGAATATCATTCGAGAGATTGTCTCCTTACCTGACCCCTTACTTTATAAGTATCTTCCTACTTGTGGAGAAATCAGGCGGTTGTGTAATCTCTGTAGCTATTTTCCATGGTATTTACGTAAGTGGTCTGTACTCCTTGATTGCGCAATGCCTCTATGACTGCTAGTATCTCTACTGAATCAAATGCTTTTTCGTAATCTATGAAATCCATATAGAAGGGCTTGTACTCTGATGATTTCTCGATAACCTGGTTAATGACATGGATGTGATCCATTGAAGAGTAACCTTTCCTGTAGTTAGCATGCTCCCATGGTTGACTAAAGTCCAGTGTTGCCATTATTATATTGAAGATAATTTTGGCAAATATTTTATATAATACTTGGAGTAAGCTAATGGGCCTATAGGTTTTTAGTTCTTTAACGTCACCCTTCTTGTAGATTAATATAATCTTTGCATTCTTCCAGTTTTCTCGCCTTGCAGTCGGTAGACACTTCGTATAGAGAGCCGCCAGTTTTCCTAGCATTAGGTATCCTCCACCTTTGATCAAATCGACTGTTATTCCATCCTCTCTTGCCGCTTTTCCCGTTTCATGACTTGCAAGGCCTTTCTGACCTCATCTCTATTATAGGAAGAGTTGCTGTATACTGTTCATTATTGTTTCGAATAGAGTACTCCTGAATCCTCTGGGTACTGTAAAGGTCTGTGTAAAATTCTTCCGCTGCTTTCAGTATACCTTCGAGATTGCTGATGATATTACCCTGCCTATATTACAGTGCATATATCTTGGTTTGTCCTATGCCAAGTTTCCTTCTCACTGATTTCCGGCTGTGTCCATTTTTAAAGACTTCTTCAGTCTTTTTCACGTTATAATTTCCAATATCACTTATTTTCGCTTTGTTGACCAGTTTTGACAGCTCCGCGCATTCTATCTTATCTCTTGAGTTGAACACTTTCATTCCGTCTCGTTTCTTTAAGTCCTTTGTTACTTGGGAGAGCTTGCCTACTGGTTGCCTTGGTGCCTTGCCTCCCACTTCAACTGCGGTATCTGAAGCCAGCCTCGTTCCGGTTTCATTCATTACCTCTTTGTCATCACCATCATCTCTCTGTTCTAAGGCTGCATATTTGTTTGCAAGTACCAGCCTAAGTTTCTCTGCTTTTACCTTTACTGCCTCTAAGTTGACCTGTTTTTTTACCAATTTTACTCTTTCTATGTTCAAATTGAGGCGAATTCTGGCCCTCACTAACCTATGATCATTGCCCTTTAGCCTACCTTTTACTTCTACATCCTGCACTATGCTTGGATCGGCAGAAGTAATGAAATCAATTTCATTTCCTGTTGCACAATTAGGGCATTTTCAGGTGCATTTTCTGTTGCTACATTTACTGTAAAAGGTGTTCGTTATTTTCAGCTTATTTCATTCTGCGAATTCTACCAGTCTCTCTTCTCTAGTGTTTCTAGAATCGACAGCGTAGTTGCCAATTGCCTGTCCACGAGCCTGCTTCTTCCTCACTTTTTGATTGAAGTCCCCAATACTACTGTATACTGCGTTTGCACTTTTCTCATCGCTAATTCAACATCTTCATAAAACTTGTCTACTTCCTCATCGTCGTCACTGGATGTTGGAGCCTAAGTTTGTACTACCTTCAATCTATACATCTCATTGAGTTTGAATACGACTACTGCTACCCTCCCGTTATTGCTATAGAATTCCTGGATGTCGCCCGCTATGTCCTGAAGGATTTAGAATCATACCCCATACTGCTTCTTATCAGGGAGACCTCTATAGCAGAGGACAGGGCCACTATTCAGCAATGTGTAAGCCTCACCAGTTTTAATCTAACTAAGGCAAATATTATCCCAAACAATGTCTAATAGTGCTTCGAAGAGTCCTGCTAAGCTAGCCTCACCCGAGAGGCTTGGGGTGGTAAACGTTGCAAGGGTCAGTTTCCATTGGCAGCCTGTCTGGACACAGGCATTTGTAGCACCCTCTGCTGCGTTGCAAATCTGACCGCCGCCTAGGTCAGGTGCTCCGCAGACGCTGGGGACTGAGAGCCATTGGTTTATTGAGGAGATCATTAGGGAGCTTGTGGCCGAATACTGCACCAGGGTGGCCAATTCCTGTTCTGGTGAGAAAGTGTCTTTTTTCAAGCTTAGTGGGCCTTCCTAATTTGGTTGTACCTGGATTAGTATAACGCCACTCGCTCTCGGCATCTTTCTCCGGCGTCAGGCACCACTCCAAGCCAGCAAGCCCAAAACTAGATAATCCAAGCCAGAACTAGATACGGTATGCAATTATTGAAATGGCCAATTCCGAGCATTATGAATTGTTAATCATGGTTTTTTAGGTACAATGGCGAGTTCTCTCTTTGCTTGTTTTCAGAAAACTATCTAAAATGTATTTCCTCCAACAGTTGTAATTTTGATGTGCAGTTGTTTAGTTCTCTTCAGTCCAATTGTAGTCCGTTGATGTTAATAGTTATCATGTTGATGATGAATGTGTTTACGACTAATTCTGTCATTCTTCCTTATTTGTGTTTGTTCCTATCGTATTTGATACTCTGTACGTGCATTTTAGTTTCTGTGTGTTTCATATTTTGCAATGTGTTATGGAGCATGTTGAACTGCTGTTGTCTACTGCGCGTGCTGTCTGGTGTCAAAGGCCTAGTCAGGTTGATTTTAGTGCCACCTTTTGCCTTGGCACCAAGACAAACCACTCTTGAGCGCTGGTTTGTCAATAAAGAAATAAACAAACAAAAAGACAGGCAGTACATCACAGACTTAGAAATCTTTAGAACAGCAGTTTCTGATTGTTACAATTTTTGCCGGTCTTCCTCTGAGCGTGCGGCAGAAGTGTTGCGGATAATTTCTAGAATAGCTTGGCCTGGTCAGTGGCTACGCTGCGGGCGAAAGGTTTTCGCCTGCATATATGTGCAAAGCATGTTTTTGTCTCTTTAAGCTTCGCTAGCAGAATGTCCGTAAAGTTATATTGAGCATCAAAGTCAAAGGTAAAGTCATAGGCTGTGGCTTGTTCGATTGCTGCAGAATGCTTATAAGGGCAGCATCCGCACATCTGCTGCATTACTGACGTTTTTGGTTTGGCTACATTCATGAAAGAAACAAAGGCTAAATTCATGATTTCATCACGAATGTATGATGCCCGTAGTTGATATTTGCCTGAGAAGGGTACTGACAGCACATTTTTGAGTGTGTATGTGTTGCGGTGAAGGAAAATGTTGCACCTCTAAATCCTAATAAAAATGTGACAAGGCTTTTTTTAGGGGTCTGACAAAACTGTTTTCCAAGGTTTCAAGCTCTAGCACCTTCAAAGCAAGAAAATGAATTGACGAAAAGATTTTGTCACTACTTCCTTAAAGGTATAAACGATACAGCGCTGGTGTTCTCGACGCTTCGCTTCAAAACAGCTTTGTCTTGAACCTCCTATGTATAGGGGTGCAGAAATATAGGAAACACAGATGTCTCCTATTGTTGGCTCTAGCGTAGCGGCGCTAAGTCTGAGGACTCGGGTTCGAATACCGGCGGCGGCGGCCACATGTAACCGAAGCCGTAAAGGAAAAACGCTTGTCCGCTGTGTAGAGGGTCAAGAACTTCATGTTGTTAAAATTAATCTGGAGACCCCACTACGGCGTGTCCTATAATCATATCCGCGTCGCAGCACGTAAATACCACAGAATTTATTACACCCACATGCGAGAACAAGGAAAGAGCTGGCGTTTCATGCTCATTTCCTTTCTTAATCATCAGGAGCAAAGTTTGTTTCCGAGCGGAAACCTGGCAGTATCTCGTGCGGCATGATCTAGGAGAAGGATTTTTGTTGTGATTTTAAGCCGAGAAGAGACCACGCCGCCCGTAGCTACAAATTCCACTGTCAGTAGCAGCATATCTGCACTGATTAAACCAAATATTTTTTTTACGGTATTAGCGAAACAAAAGTAACATATAACCTGTTTCCCGACATCTGCATTGCGGCTTCATCTGTTTCTAAAGAAATGGCATGATCTTGCACACGCTATATGCGCAGAAATTTTCGCCGGGCTTCAAAAGAGCACTGCGTCTGCATTTTCTCCCTGTTGGCTTTAGTGGCCACTCTTTTCGGTGAGAGTACAAGGCTGAAATACTGATTTAAAAGGAAGGTTGATGAACTTGCTCAGCATATACTCCATATATATATATATATATTAGTGTGTGTGTGTCTCCTGCTTGCATGCGTGACGCGAATTCTGGAAGGCACGCGAGCACCAACGATTTGGGTGGAGCCTTTCATGAGTCATGCACCTGCTTAAATAGCCGAGGGGCTTGAGCATGTCACCAGATTTCAACGATCTATGTGTGTTCACGTAGCTAAACTTATTATTGTGGGCAGAGGGTCACCACGTCAACTGTCAGATTTGTGGCTTGTCGATGTGCGCACGGGCCTCTTTCATGACCGTCAAGGGAAAATGACGATAAGGTAAATAACGGGGCTTTGCAATTTCTGTTGTCGTGCAGCACACACCACTGGCTTTCTTTCGCATCGTTGCTCTTTAGAATCGTTCAACACGGCTCGATGGCTCCAAGCGAGAACGCGGTTTTCGAACTTTCTCGATTCTCAAGTTTCGGTGAACAAGGCGATTGCTCCTTGGCGCCGAATCCATCATCGGATGCAGCGGGCACTCAAATAAATGTGTGCGTAGCAAAGGTGGTAGCACTCGAGAGCAGCAGTTTTTTCTGCAACCAAATGCACGATCCCAAATTTGAGCTCTTTACTGCAAAGTTTAACTAACGAAGTGCTCTCCCAATCTCTTCTCTCGTAGAGTTTCCGGAGAAACCAGACAAGCAGCGTTTCACCAGCGAGACAACCAGGCTGCCAGCAGAATGCAACAGTGCGGCGTTTGCCGGTTCGTTTTCACCGACACGAAAACCTTCCAAAAGCACGCCGCTGACCACTTGCTTGGGAAAAACAACTGCTACGAGTGCGGCAAACTGTTCATGAAGCCTTGCGACGTCAAGAGGCATTTACGTACGCACGGCGAGCCATCCTTTGAGTGCAGCGTGTGCGGCCAAAAATTTTATAGCGTAGATGCGCGCGAGTACCATATGCTTTCATGCCACGTAGGCGTAGGGGACTGAGAAGCCGTCGAAGGGCCTCCTTAAGACGGCAGCCCACACCACGAAATTGGTCGAGCACGTCGTGAAGCACCGTTGCACTTGACGCTTGCATCTGTTTCGGTGGAGCCGAATATTCTCCCGGGAGGACTGACTTGTCTGGTTGTCACCGCGACACCCAGATGCGTCGTGGGCCTGAGCCTCAACTGTTCCAGCTCTGCGCTAACTTCTTGACAAACAGAAGTGGGCTAATCTTATCCCTTCTGACTACGGCTGAAGAATGCCTGCGAACAAATTTCTTACAGTGGTTATCTCGTGGAATACTGTGCCCCAGCTCTGTGGTTTTCTTCGAAGAACGCACCCGTTTTTCGCGATCCACCAGCCATGGTTAAAATATATTTCTATGCCTCGCGGATTGAACGAAATAGCGAGATATAGTAGTAAGGAGATTTATAGTGGAGGTTTAAAGAGTAAAGGAACCACGACTTCAGACGGGACGGGATGAAGGAGTGGATAGGACGAGCGCCGCTAGGGATAGTACTTAATAGTGAAGTTGAGCCCTCATATTCTCGAGCCTTGCTGGTAACGTTATCAGTCGTTTTAGCACCCTGCATTGCACAAACAAAACTGTTAAATATGATACCCATTCGTTCATTTGAAGGAGCTCAAGACTGTGCCCAGAACAACGTGAGTCTCGTAGCGGAAGAACTGCTACTCTAGTCGGCTTAGCTTGTGCATGTAACTAATGATCACATAACACATTGCTGCGGCAAATAATGGACTTAAATGGTGATTCTGGCATGCCCTACATAACGGTGTGGAGACGGTCACCTAGCCTGCTTGGTTTGATCAGGTGTACTGTACATGCTTTCATTGCAGGATTTTTGTATAAATCTCGATAATCCTTTTTCTTCTGTCAAAGCTTCTCTATCTGCCTTCTGTCGCTACGTAGGCTTGCACCGAATCAGGTCGTATTAATTGCTTTCCTGCTTTTCTTACCCCTATACTCTTAGCGTCTCTTGGTTATCCTGATTGCTGAGCGTTTGATGCTTCCAGCCATGTTAAATTCAAGTGCTTTTGGAAGGTTTATGTTACCTCCGGGTCTCGCCGAATAAATCCTTTCGCGTGCCATTAGGTGGTGCCGAGTGGTCTCTGAAATTATGCTTCAGCATTCACATGCCTCATCTTGTTGCGAATATTTGCTCCGGTGTGTTTTTGTTCCTAGGCAACCTGCTCGAGCCTCAAATATAGCAAGCTACTCCCACTTGTGTTATCCAACAGGCTTTTCTTCAAACTTTATTTCTTCCCGTTCCTGTAAATGTCCGTGGTCATTTTTTCATTCTTTACAGGCAATTCGGTGTCTTTCTCTGATGAGTGGCTACGGTGTTGAGCTGCTAGGCGTCAGGTCGCGGGATCGAATGTCGGCCACGGCGGCTGTATTTTGATGGTGGCGAAATGCGACAACACCCATGTATTTAGATTTAGGTGCACGTTAAGGAAACGCAGGTGGTGTCCATTTTCAGAGTTTCTCATTACGGCATACCTCGTAATCATTTAGTGGTTATGGCACGTAAGACTGCATTATTTTTTCAAATGTTTCTCTCCTTCTTTCTCATGACTACCGCTTGTCTATTTAGACATTAGATTGCCCGTTACTTAGTTGCCAACTTTCTCAACCTCTTTCTATTGTCTCCACGCATTTTCGAGCACAGATAGTTGCGCATAATTTTGCAGTGCACAGGGCGGATGTGCAGAGGTTAGCACTATTTCGACGGGTCGTGATTGGTCCGGCTATTGGGAAAGAGAACAGCCATGCTTCAGCCACGGTCACGAAAGCTCGCAAGGTTGGCGTAGAAAAAAAGCTTCGCATGAGAAATAGTATAGTTGGTGAGACGCAAAAATCAGAAACGGAAGTCGGAGGCGCCATTTACGACCCCCGCCCTCCTTTGAAAGCCCACGCTGGTAGCATGCATGCACCAATCCATCGATCCAACCATACTAAACGTGCAGAGGAATGTCTGGGGATTTCTGAAAGAAAGAAATACCGGGTGAGAGTTGAGAATTTTTGCAACAAACAGAGAGCTCGACCTAAGGTAATATTATTTAACCTTCTACTCTGCTCAAAGGCGAGGGAATCTGAGAAAAGAAAAAGAAGGGTATGAGTAATGATGTTAAGAATAGGTAAAGTAAGGAGCGATTATGAGAGGTTACAAGTTCGAGTCCGTAGGGCCCTTTCAGTCTCGAATCTGAGGCTGTGCTAATAAAAAATTCTAAAACAGTCCTGATGGCTTGTAATATGTGACTGTGAATGCTAGGCACTGGTGTCGCCAATGCCGGGAGTTCGCGGTCACATAATTTATGTCTTTATATATACTCTGTGACACACTTTACTCTGTGACACACGTCGACTTGTTGTCCTCGCCAGCTGTACCTGATGGCAATTACGTGGCCGACCTATTCCAGCCGTTATACTTACACATGGTGTTACCGTGCCGCACACTGTGCTGAAAATTACTGGAAAGCGCACCTGCCTTCCCCTTGTCAATTTCGCGCTAACCGCGCAAGTTCTGCCTCAGGGGATCTCCTTGGCTATAATTAGCGCTTTGCAGGATGATGAGGTCGAGCCATTCACAGTGAAAGATCGTTACAGCTCAGCCCATACCGTGACGTCATCACACGGTACTGACGTCGACATTGAGAAGATGGTTTCTTCTGACCTTACACCTGCTCAAGTTGAAGCTCTTTGCCGCGTTCTTGAAAGCTATCGCGACATTTTTGACTTTGACAATAGACCCTTAGGTCAAACGTGCGTCGTGAGCCATCGCATAAATACTGGCGATGCGAACCCTATTCACCGACGTCCATATCGTGTTTCTGCGTCGGAGCGAGCTGTTATCCAACAGGAAGTCAAAAAGATGCTTGCCAAGGACCTTATCGAGCCCTCCTGTAGTCCCTGGGCGTCTCCCGTCGTACTTGTCAAAAAGAAGGATGGAACGTGGCGCTTTTGCGTAGATTATCGCCACCTGAACAAAATCACAAAAAAGGACGTGTACCCTTTGCCACGTATTGATGACGCTCTAGACTACCTGTACGGTGCCACCTATTTTTCTTCTATCGAGTTACGGTCCAGCTACTGGCAGATATCCGTCGTTGACATGGACCGAGAGAAGACTGCACTTGTTACCCCTGACGGCCTTTATCAGTTCAAGGTGATGCCTTTCGGTCTCCGTTACGCGCCCGCCACCTTCGAACGAATGATGGACTCTTTGCTTCAAGGGTTCAAGTGGTCCACCAGTTTGTGCTATCTGGACGACGTCATCGTTGATTCGCCCACATTCGACACGCATCTAGACCGTCTTTCAGCGATTATGGACGTGTTCTACCGCGCCGGTCTCCAGTTGAACTCGTCCAAATGTCACTTCGCTCGCCGCCAAATCGCCGTCCTTGGCCACCTCGTAGACGCCAGAGGCGTGCGACCCGATACGGACAAAATTCGCGCCGTAACGAATTTTCCTGTTCCGAAGTCTACCAAGGACGTTCGTAGTTTCGTAGGGCTGTGCTCCTATTTCAGACGCTTTGTGAAGGGTTTTCCGACCATCGCACGCCCCTTACCGACCTCTTGAAGAAAGACTCCCCTTTTTCTTGGGCTCCTGACCATGCCGCATCTTTCTCGCAGCTGACTACTCTCCTTACCACGCCTCCAATTTCGGCCCACTTTGACCCGTCTGCCTCAACGGAAGTTCGAACTGATGCCAGTGGTCACGGCATAGGAGCAGTGTTAGCACAGCGCCAGCGAGGACATGATCGCGTTATCGCCTATGCCAGCCGACTTCTATCACCCGCCGAGCGCAATTATTCAATCACAGAGCGCGAGTGCCTCGCTCTTGTGTGGGCTGTTGCCAAGTTTCGTCCATACTTGTACGGACGCCCCTTCTGTGTCATCACTGATCACCACGCGCTCTGCTGGCTATCCTCGCTCAAGGACCCCACGGGACGACTCGCTCGCTGGGCGTTACGCCTGCAAGAATATACCTTCTCCGTGGTATATAAGGCGGGACGCTTGCACCAGGATGCCGATTGTTTGTTCCGCTACCCCGTCGACGAACCGGCTGATGCGAACGCCACCGCTTGCGTTTTCTCTTTGTCCCAGTTGCTTCAAATCGGCAACGAGCAACGGCGCGATCCTTCGTTACGAGCCCTCATCGACCGTCTGGAGTCAACTCCTGGCGACACCTCTCTCCGGATGTTTCTCCTTAAGGATGGGGCATTATACCGCCGCAATTTTAATCCACACGGCCTTGACCTTGTGCTCGTCATTCCCTCGCACCTGCGTTCGACTGTCCTCCAGCAACTTCACGACGCTCCCTTGGCTGGACACTTGGGCGTCTCGCATACATACGACCGCGTACGCCGTCGACTTTTTTGGCCGGGTCCCGCCCGCTCCGTGCGGCGCTACGTTGCCGCTTGTGAGCCCTGTCAGCGCCGGAAGAAGCCCTCCACACCTCCAGCGGGATGTCTCCAGCCGATCGACATCCGACCCGAACCATTTTTCCTTGTTGGTCTAGACCTTTTTGAACCATTTCCTCTCTTGGGCTCCGGAAATAAAAGGGTCACCGTCGCCACAGATTATGCTACGCGGTACGCCATCACCAGAGCCCTCCCGACAAGTTGCGCTACTGACGTTGCTGACTTTCTGCTCTAAGACATCATTTTAGTGCACGGTGCTCCGCGCCAATTACTCACTGACCGTGGCCGCAGCTTTCTGTCGGCAGTCGTCGAGGACATCCTCCGCTCCTGCTCGACAAAGCACAAGTTCAGCACGTCCTACCACCCACAGACCAACGGCCTCACGGAGTGCCTCAACCGGACCATCACCGACATGCATTCGAAGTACGTTGCGACCGACCACCACGACTGGGATCTTCACTTACCATATGTGACGTTCGCGTACAATTCATCGCGTCACGACACCGCCGGCTATTCACCATTCTATCTCCTATATGGCCGAGAAACCGTGTTGCCCTTGGACACTTTGCTGCCCTCGGCCACACGTTCCACCACTGAATACGCCCGCGACGCGATCGCACACGCCGACCACGCGCGCCAGCTCGCCCGCACCCGTCTCAAGGCCTCACAGGAGCATCAGAGATGCCTGTATGACTGCCACCATCGGGACGTGCACTTTTCTCCGGGCTCTCTGGTGCTTCTCTGGTCACCCGTTCGACGTGTGAGCCTTTCCGAAAAGCTGCTGTCGCGCTACACTGGCCCTTACCGTGTGATACGACAAGTGACCGATGTCACGTATGAAATCATCCGTGCCGCTCTCTCAGCGTCATCATCAGCTGCAAGTGACATCGTTCACGTGGCAAGACTAAAACCATACCACACACCTTTCACTACGGATGTGTAGATTAAGCACCGGGACGGTGCTTCTACAGCCGGGGGTGATGCTACGGAACAGCCGCCACAGTGTGGCTGCACTGAGGACGACGAAGACGACGTGCGTGCCGGCTTGATATTGCGTCGCCATTTTGGCCTCCGTTAGCTTCCTTGTAAATAAATTGTAAATAGCATTCAGCTTCAGCTGCACGTAACAATATCAAATTTCCCGCAGAAGACTATCATGCAAGTTTATATAAATTTCTTAACTATTTCCGTTGCCGCGTTCCTTATCGCAATTCGTTTACCCTTATTTTTTTCCCGTTTCCTAAATTCGTCTTAGCAGATTGTCCTTATTACTCAGATATTTGAACCCTTCCCGAATATGGCTGTTTGGAACATTCATTCAAGTTAAAAAAAAAAGCACATTTCGCAGGGTAAAGAAATTGTGCTTATTGTCTCGCGCTCTTATTATTTCATACCCTGTCGGTTCGCTGAGTGGAATTTCGTTAATAACCATCCACAGCTCAGTTCGAATAACCGAAGGTAGAATAGAGAAATTTGGTACCGTGTAAGCTATATAACGTGAGCTCGCTGTCGTAGAAGACTGGTGTTTTATTTCAAAGCTATATATGAAACGTTAGCAATGTCAAATCACCTTACAGGCGCAAATGTCTTCGGTAAACTATCACCAACACTTTAAGTGCAAGTTTTCCAGCAAAAATTTGGACAACGCTTAACCTTCGCCTGTAAGGGTGGAATGCGATAGCGTTCAAAGACTTCATACTGCTTTTCATGCTTCCCGGCAACTGCGGTTTATGTAGCCGTAACGTTCAGCGGGGAATCCGACTGCGAACGCTATGCATGAAGGTGACCTTTCTGGTAGGAACGCCGTGTTTTGCGTGGGTCGATCTCCTGATATTGTTTCACAGTTTTAATATTTCATAGAACTAACTGACAAGAACTGACATAAAGGATTGGCACTGTGGGTGTTTTTTTTTCATAGCGTTTGTTTGCGGGCGACGCTTTTCAAGTTCCGAGATATAACTTTGAATAGAATGAAACGCACCCTCTGAGCAACTTTGGGGGTAGAGAAGTGGTTGGTTAGGCGTGGCTCAAAGTTTAGGCCGAAATTATTTTGTCGAGGTGACCTCTGAAGCAAGGACTGCGTTGTAGCACGCACCTTCTGGAAGCTAGTTGCAAGAATATTCGGAATATCCATCGTGCGGCCACCACAGCGCCGAGATCGGTTTGCTAGTCTCGTCTACTACAGCGCTAGCTACATTTTGTGGTGCTTCAGTACATCGCAGAACGATCTCGGCAGTCAAATAGAGCAATGTACCCCAGAATGCGGAAGCTACGGGTGATAATATGGGGTCATATTGAAGAACATTTGTTCAAACTCGGTGAAGGCGAGTTTCTTCGCCGCTGGTCTACGCGGTACATAACCGTCTCGCGAGCCAAAGTCTTTCTACAGCCAGAATAATGCTCAATTCTGTTGCCTGAGTTCAGACTGTATCAGTATGTGCCCCGGGTACCTTTCATAAATTCGAGGCTGACAATAATGCTTTTGCGTGGATGCGGTAATGAGTTTTGTTGTTGTTGTTGTGTGTGGCAAAGCCAGTGTCAAGTAGACACCATTTATTATTTCATTTGTTAATCAGTTTTGTTTACATCAAGTATGATGTATTACATGTGATGTACTTTATATTGTACTTTTCGTTCATACCACAGTTGTAAGCGTGCCTATCGGTCGATAAGTTTCCTTGTCAGGACGCTGGATTTTCTGCGATACGAGTTCCTTAACGCTCTCGCGTTAATATCAGTGTTTCTGTCTGCAGTGATAGTTATGTTATGACGAGCATGCCTGGGGAGTAAAGCAGACAATTCAAATAAGAGCAGGTTGAATATGAATTAGGAGCCCTGTTCACTGCAAATACCAGCAATGTTGCTTTAGGCTTGCATAATATAAAGGCAACGATTTCCGCTGAATGATTGAAGTTTATATTAATTGCAATATCCGCTTATTTCTAACAAAAACATAAACGCTAGCGCCCTTACCCACGCCAGTGTAGTTTGAATGTGACAGAAAACCTGTGAGAATGCAATATACATACTCGGACTGCGTTATATTTATCTATGAGATTATAGGGATGACTAAGTTGTTCAATACTTCGCTAAAGTATGCAGTGCTCTTAAATGGTTCTGATAATATAATATGCCGGGTCAATAAATGGTACGCCACAGGTGTCATTTAAGTGTTACTCTCTTTTTACCCATTCCAAGCGTAACTCAGCACCAGTGGGCATGCCTAAGCCAGTCTCCACAGATCAGCCTTGCTAAGAGTATTCTTCACGCCAGATACTTCGCTGTTCATCACGAATAGCGTTCTATTATTTCTCCACAAAAATTGAATGCCTCATCCTCAGTAAGTTCTTTTGCCTGTCAAAGTAGTCTCCTCGTTTCAGTCATCAAATTTGACGTCGAATTCTGTTCTGGAAGTAAATTTCACTGCTATGAACGGTATTATTTCATCTCTAGCTTGAAGCCTATGAGCTGCGTCAATAAAATTAGCAGTAGCCATGTGATACAGAGCTTTCCTGCGGGTAATCTCATAACAATGTTAATGTCTTTTTGGCACTTGCTTTGCCACCATGAATGTTGACGTTATTTCTTCTCGATGTCCCGTAAACCATGGTACACCTGACGAAGCCACCCAGTCAACCAAGCAGTAGATGGGAATAGGACGATGGGAATGGGATAATTTAGATTCTTGTTTCTTTAAATGCCAGCACACCTTACAAGTGTTATTTCTGTCACGACGTTGAGTGTGAGTAGACTAGGCACGCGTATGAGCCATTGCCAGGTTAATCATGTTGATGTTTATGCTGATATTAGCAAAGATCGCATCCAGTCTTATATCGCATTCGCACAAGGCGGTCGCAATTCGATTGAAGAATTTTTTTCTTCAAATGGCACGCCCCTTTTGTCACCTAACGTCCATCGCAGTCACTCAAAACCTCTTCAATCGATCTCTCTGCAGTGAGGAGCCTTTGCTCATACTTTAACTTTACATTTGATGGCACTGAAGGCGTAGCGCTTTAGCCGCCAGTCACGTGGTATTTATTTAAAATTTCACGCACTTTAAAGAAAGCCCGGCAAAAGTTTAACAGGGTAGTTATCTTAGCATAAATGAATGATTACGATGTTTCTGCACAAATTCTACAACTTAAGCATTGATTTTTAAAAATTCGCAGTTCCCACGATAAGGCGAAAACCCGATTGCGATAGCAATTGAGTAGATAGCTGTACGACGTAAGAATAATAGTTTTAACGGACGTCTCAACTTGCAAACGTTCGCTAACTAAGTAAATTAACAATGACAGAATGCGTAAGCGTGACTCAACGAGGACGTAGAAAAAACAGACACATGGAGACAGCGCTGTCTTTGTGTATATGCTTCTTCGTACGTCCTTGTTCACTCGTGCTTACCTATTCTATCATGGATTCAAACCAACTAGCCAGTAATCGTGTTTTACCGAAGTTAACCAGCACAGTGTCACGTGCGCACGTGTAAACATGTACACACATCGCTGGATGACAGCGGAAACTGTCTGTGAAAAAGCTGGTGTTAGGAATCGCGGCAGCAGCCGACAAGCCAGTTGACCTCCATGCATATCTCGCTTGAACGCGTGGGTATATACGAAGCGTGATACGAATCTAACGCACTACGCACACTCTGCAACCATCGCAAACTGCTTTGAAGGCAGACGAGCGCCGGAAACCCATTCCTACGCTGTCCGCGATTGGCGTGGCTTTGGGCCAACACCGTAGCAGACGCCGCGGTTGTGTCCCCTCTTTAGGGAGCGGTGGGAGAGGAGGGCAACAAGGCACCGTAGCAGCTGCCAGAGAATGCTCGTGCTCCATCGCCTGTGTTCCCTAGCCTCGCGCTTCGCAGCAGGGTACACGCTCCCGGGCCGTGTTCCTCGCTCTGTCAAACGAGATTGAACCACATTCGCCGGCTGATCTAACACGCTCTCACTCATACGGGACCTCACAGCGACGTTGACGGCAGAATTCCGCCTGAAGTGCCCATATGTTTGCTATCGCAATAAAAGTTCATTAGGCAATCTTTGTTAATTATCCTGCTTGGATGATCGGAAAACATATGACGTGTTTCATATGGCTGAGAACTGCGCCAAATCAACACGCATAGCGCTTATGTTTGTTTTTCTTATTTGGCTCAGTTTAGCTGAAATACTCTGTATCTATTAGCTATGGACTAATCTAGAGAAATTGTCTAGAGGCAGTCTGTAGACCAAAATGTACAAAAAGAATAGCGACAAAAGTCCATAGCCTTGATTGGTCTATAGCAATATTCTATAGGTAGTCTTAAAACATTTGCATTGCCTATAGGCGTTTCATAGACTTCAATCACAATTGTAGAACTGCTATGTTTTACTGGGTCAGTGTTTGCTATACCAAAAGCCTTTTTGCGAACAAGTACATTCACTGTGCAGAATATTTTGCTGTTCAATTTTGTGAACACTGTAAGAGACTACTGCATTGATGAGGGTCGTGGTGCTATATGGATAAAAGTATTTTCGATTATAAAGCTTCCGTTCTATGTAAAGGAGGTCTGCGTTGACTGGCATTTACTTGTCGCTGTACAATCCCCTATTCTGCGGAAGAGAGAAAGGGAGATAGGAGAAAATGCCGCGAGGCGGTTAATGAGGCTGTTTAGCTTAGTAGCCTACAAACACTGTAGCTACCATAAAGCCTGGAACAAATATAATGGTAGGGCAGACGATTACAAATGAAGCAAACAAGAACAACTTGCGGGGTTGCTAGGTTTAGTTCATAATGACACCCACGTTTCTAGGATATACACCTCACGATCTCAATATACTTGTTGTCCTACTCGCCAAAGTACTCGGACAACTGAGAGTAGCCACTGCTTGTGAATAAACCCCGCTGACTGAGTAACGTGCACTAAATGAAGCTCGCGAAACTCGACCGGTCCTTGATTCATTGACTGATTATTATTTTTACTAATCTTAGCTTTCCTAAACTCCAAACAACTTTTCGGATCAATAGTCAAAGGCTAGCGATAGGTCCGACAAAATAGTGCGGTGAACCCGAACGCGTGTTTCGAAACTGCGCGTTATGATTGGACAAGAGACGAGTAGTGGACAGTCACTGAGTGCGCGAAAGCCATGACTTCGGCGTAATGTTATATTGATGCCTATCAAAAGGCAAAAACAGAAGTCGTTCAAAAATACCACGGAAAATTACTGTTTTTCCCGAAGGCAAAGCAATAAAATCGATAGCGAGGGTTTGCGTTCCGCTGAAGGAGTTTCAAAACGCTACCATTGCGAGGAGCGCCGCCAACGAAGTTGCAGACATCGCACCGCAATGGTGTAACACTAGACCGAAGGAAACCTAATGCATTAGTGAGCGCAGTTGAAAGAGTGACTTGAGTAGCATAGCAGCAATACGTCGAGTAATATTAAAGTAGTTAAGATGGCGACCAAGGGTCTGCGGTGCAATGTATGGGGTGACTGAAAGGCAGTGGCATAGTCTTTCAAGGGGCATCAGTCCCAGTCGCTCAACGTAGGTGTCGTTACGGCGGCATCCAGAAATGGCGATACCCTGGGTTGAGGCGCCAAAAAGGCATATTGACGTCTGGGACTTCGGAATGTGTTGGTGAGGGTGTTTCAAAAAATATATTAAAGAAGGGAAAGAGAACGGGGTAACCGAAAGCGGAATGACAAAAAGGGGGGTGACGGGTGCCGAAGTGGGCGGGAGCAAGCGTACATGGAAGAAAGGGGTCGTACAGTTGATATAAACGTAAACAAAGCTGAAGGAGTATATTAAATTGAGGATTAGACAGGAAAAAAAATTTTGAAATGAAAGAGCAGGTGAGGTTAAGAAGTAAGGTTAGCTGGTGGCACAATGTGTTTTGTGCCTTGGTTGATCATATGAGAATTTCAGATTTACGTTACCGCTTTTAAAGATTCTAAGTTGCCACGGGCCAAATTAATTCCCGTCTGGTGTAGGCAAATAAACTTGTTTATGAGGTATGATTCCGTATATTTCCTTTCGAGAGGTGAACGGAAATTTGTTTGCAGTATTTAGAGCGTTGCTTTGTCAAATATATGACCACGTTCAATAAAGTGGCTGGCTACTGCTTTAGGTAAATTGTGTTTTGCGTACACGCGGCGACCGTTGAGTCTTGTATAAATTTGTTGTCCAGCCTCACCAATGTATTGTTTGCTACAAGCGGCACATTCTAGACACTAGACGGCGTTCCTTGATGTGCAGGTAATAGCCGAAATTACCTTGTGTGCGTAATTCGACGCTGTACTTTTTACTGTAGTAGTAGAGTGAATATGTTTTCAGGTAGAGCACCTGGGCTGGCCACAGGGACTGGTTCCCGAATCCCTCTTTGTGCTGAGTTTGGCATGCACAAGATTATCTTTAAAATTTGTGTTGCGTCTGCAGCTTACTATGGGCGGGTCAGGAAAAATCTTATTCAGTTTCTCGTTGCTGGTGAAAATTGGATAGTATTTGCTTAGGATGTTATTCCCGTTTATGGAGTGCGTTTGAGAATTTAGTAGTAAGAAGAGGCATTGTTCTTGTGATCCTCGCGTGAGGCTTGAGGACCTCGGCTCGATCAAGCATGGTTGCAGCGGTGTAGGCTATTTGAACGTCACTGTTTGGGTGGTTCCTGTTTGATAGGGTTTCTTTAAGGTAATCGAGCCTATCTATGAAGAGTTGGTTTTTAACGCAAATGCGACGTAGTAGTGTGGCTTGGCCTTTAAAGGTGCTTTGTTTGCAATGTCGGGGATAATGGCTCGTATATGCTAGGTACTGTTGTTTGTCGAAAGGTTGCCTATACAGCTTTGTGTTTAGCCCCCCATTGTCAATGTATATTGTTGTGTCCAGAAAGCTTATGCGCTCAGTTGAGGATTCTGTTGTGAATTTTATTGTTGGAGAAAAAGAGTTTAGAAATGCTACATATTTATCTAGATTGTCTTGACCATGTCCCCAAATTATGAGTAAGTCCTCTATGTATCGTAGGTATGTGTGGGGCTTGTCAGTGCAGCGCGATAGGAAATCTGTTTCCAGAATCCCCATAAATATGTTCGCGTAGGTTGGTGCAAAAGGCGTACCCATTCTTGTACCATGTATCCGTAAGAACTCTCCTCAAATTCGAAGTAGTTATGTGTTAGAACTAACTCAAGGAGAGACGATTAGACTTCAGTAGAGTGTTGTCCATTGTGTATAGAGAGCCATTGTTTTATCAAAGAGAAACCATCAGGGGTTGGAATGTTGGTGCACAGCGCCGTGACGTCTAGTGTTGCGAGAATTGTGTCGTGGGGTAGTGTGCCTTTAGTATTAGTGTCCAATATAATTCTCAGCAGGTGGGGCGTATCTTGTACAAATAACGGAAGTGCTTTTGGCAAGTCGCCAAGGTAGTGGTTAAGGAATGTGGACATGCTCTCTTTTGGGGTGTTGTTTATTACTATCGGGCGGCCTGAGATGATAGTGGTGTACGGTTCAGCGGATGGATGTTTATGAATCTTTGGAAGGACGTAAAAACGCCCGGCAGTTTTGTTGCCCTGGTTTAAGGAATTTGTATTCTGACGGTGTTACCAATTCATCAGCCAAAAGTAATTTAAGCCTGTTGGTAGTTCTCCCTGTGTAGGATATTGTCGCATCGTTACCTAGCTTACGGCAATGTTCTGGGTTGTTTAGTAGTCTGTAAGCCTCGTGTTTGTATTTTGCTACTGGCCAAATAACTACTTCCGCCCTTATCTGCTTCCTTATTAACAATATCATTCCGGCAACTAAGATTTGAAATGATATGACTCTCCGACGCAGTTATATTTTCGGGTCACTTAGATGTCTTGGATTGACCTAAAATTTCTTTACTGACAGTTTTAAGGTATATATAAAATTCTATGGCTTATTCTGTTTCGGGAGTACAAGTGGATTGGGCTCTAAGTGCTGTATTCTCGGTGTCTGGTGTGTCTGGGAAAAACTGTCTGATACGCACTCGTAGGGAGAATTCTGAGAGGTCCTTGTGAAGCTTGCATTCATTTATCTTGTCGTTCGTGGGACAAACGTTTAGGCCTTTGCTGAGTACGCCTATTTCTTTTTTACTTATTGTTCTTCAAATGCCTACAACGTTGGAGTGGTTTAATTTTGTGTAAGTTTCCTTCACGTCTGGTACTTCTAAAATCGATGTCCTTTTTGCTGGCGTGTGGTGGCTGTTTGGCTGGAAGGTTGTTTATTGATTACAGTTTTTTTTCCCTTTGTTTCTGAACCAATTTTCTAGGCCGTTTTTCTTCGTAATGTTCTAAATCTGTCTTCTCATCTGGTGTCAGAGATATCTTCCGAAGCCTGTGGCTGAAACTTTCGATTTGCTCTTCGCAGTGTTCCTTGAGGGTATTCAAAAGTGAAAATGATGTATTGTGCAATGTTGTTCGCCGGCTTGCACGATGGTGTGGTGGTAGTGTTCCTAGAGCTTGTACAGCCTTCAGTGTTAGACCTTTAGGGAATATTTTTTTCTCTGTGCAATTGTGTACGTTTTCAGATGGGAGATGTAGCTAGCATGTTTTTTGGTAAGTTTTCTAGCCTGTAAGAAAGCGGTGCTTCGTGGCAGAGAAGATGTATTGATTTGCGATGTCTGTCATTTATTTGTCTTTTTGAGGGTAGATTTGCATGGGGTGTCTTTCTCTTTGGTCAGTTTATTACCGCATGACTGGCTTAATTCGAGCTCGTTTTCTGTTTGACTTTGTGCGTGTGCAGACCGGCGTGTGGGGCTCTGTGTGAAAACTTCGGTGGTGGGTTTTCTGTTGTATGTTTGCGCTGTGGTTGATGTCATTTTTGGTGTAGTGTGTGCTTTGTGGCTTCTTTCACATTCCGCTGTCTGTGTTCCAACTATTTTCGAGGAGACTGTTGCACTTGGGCAGTGGCTTGTTTCACATTCCACTGTCTGTGTTCCCTGTGTTCTTGAGGTGACTGTCGCAGTTGTGTTGTTCGCGGTGGCAGGCTCCGCAGATTCGGTGGGGGTGGTATTTGAGGTGGATTTAAAGAGTGTTTTTCTGTACTTGTCCTTACCAAAGGATTTGATGTGTTGGGGAACTAGCTTTATTTTAACTACAAACAATTTCCCGTTCACCTCTCGAAAGGAAATATACGGAATTGTACCACATACATAAGTTTAATTTCCTACAGCCGACGGGGATTAATTTGCACGGGGCAACTTAGAATCTTCAAAAGCGGTACCTTAAATCTTAAATTATCATTGCATCAACCAAGACTCAAAACACATTATGGCACCAGCTAACCTTAATTCTTAACCATCGCCTGCCCTTCCATTTAGAAAATTTTTTCCTGCCTACTGCTCAATTTATTATGCTTTTTCAGGTTTTTACGTTTATATGAACTGTACGACCGTCTTCTCCCATGTACACTTGCTCCCGCCCGTTTCTGCGCAAGTCACCCTCCTATTTTTTATTCCGGTTTCGGTCCCCCCTCTCTTTCCTTTTTAAATGTATTTTTTGAAACACGCGCACCAACACATTCCGATGTCCCAGACGTCAATATGCCTTTTTCGGTGCCTCAACCCAGGGTTTCGCCAGTTCTGGATGCCGCCGTAACGACACCTACGCTGAGCGACTGGGGCTACTGCCCCTTAACAGACAAAGCCGCTCCCTTTCTGTCCCCCCGTACATTGCACCACAGACTCCTTGTCGCCATCTTAACTACTTCAATATTACACGATGTATTGAGGTTATGCTACTCAAGTCCCTCTATCAACTCAGGTTTCATTTTTATTTATTTTTTTGTCTTTTGTGTACTCGCGCACTGACCGCCTGACCGGCTCTTCTAACGCCACAACAACATGTCGCCAACGACACCCCTGAATTCTCCTTAACCTCTCGCATCCCCAAAGCCCTCCCATGCCCTCTTCTTTCTTTATTTTTTCTCTTGTTCTTTCTGTCTTTCTTTTTTTTTGTCTTGGTGTCACCCCAGTTTTTTTGCTTTTCTTTCTTTTCTTTCTCCCCGCCTTCTCACTCTCCCGCTCTTGTCCCCTCGTCTTGGGAACGAAGCTCACAGACGTCGGACGACAGCCCTTATTACTTCCGAAGTCTCGCCCTTGATACCCAGCCGCCACCGACAACCCCCGCACGTGACGTCACTGCACTAACTATTTAAATCTAATATGCCGAGAATGACAACGCCGCCTTTGACGAAGATATGTCCTCCTATCGGAACGTTGGTCAGCCTTTCTGAGGCGCCTTATCCATGTTTACAAACTTTATACCACAGTGTGCTATTGCATCTGTCAGCCCCTTTCTTGATTTTGGAATAGATGGCAGTGACGTCGATCGTAATGTAATTGGGATCCTACCGCTCCAACGAGACCGAAAAAGCCTTTACACACTGAATATATACAGACCACCAAAGCAGAAACGGGCCAAGTTCCACTACTTGATCACTAAACCGATTGGCATAGCCGAAAATAATTGTCTGATGATTGTAGACGACTCCAACGCGGCTCACCAGGCATGGGGCTACACGACAACCACATCAAAAGCACTGCACTCCAGTACACAATGCGGCAGCGCCGTCTCACCATCCTCAAAGACCCCGCATACCCCACACGTCTAGCAAACAGCGTCTAGCAAGATACATGCCCTGACCTTACCCTCACTAAAAGGATACAACAAGCTATATGGCACTACACGGAGGAAACTCTGGGCAGTGACCACTGCATACTTGCCCCCACATTGAACGTTACGCATGCACGCCACCCGATAAAAAGGAAAACACTCACAGATTGGACAGCTTTTCGCAAAAAGTGAGCGGATGACTCCTCAACAGGTATTACGGACATCGAGCAGTGGGTACGAGAGCTCCAACAAGACGTAGCCAGACATTCAAAGCAGATTGCACTCACCACAGACATACCGGCTATAGACCCGCACCTTCTTCACCTCTGGGAAGCACGTCGAGGCCTCGTTAGGAGATGGAAGTGCCAAAAACGTAATCGTAAATTTAAACTACGTACAGCGAAACTTATGGCAACCGCGGAATCTTATGCTTGGGAGTTCACTCGTCACAACTGGCGATAACTATGCAACAAGTTGCAGGGAAATCTCAGCATGTCCAAAACATGGTCGCTGCTATGCCATCTTCTTGACCCCATACAAAGCAAGGCAATTGGCCAGCTAACAATCCAACGTACCCTCCACAACCATCCGGGTTCTGATGACGAAATCCTGGAGGAGTTGTGGGCGCGGTACACAGGCGATTTCGAGCCCGCACGAGGTCAACCTCCAACCTACAGCGGGAGCGACAATTACGACCTCGACAAGCCGATCACTATCACTGAGGTGCAACAAGCACTTCATGCACTCGCACGGAACACCCCCCCCCCCCACCCCCGACAAGGACAAAATAATTAACAAGCACCTGCGGATTATGGATGATGGCCCCATTCAATCTCTTACTGACCTCTTTATTCATCACTGGGAAGCGGGTACGCTACCAGCAGACTGGAAGCACGCGGACATCATACTCATTCCGAAACCAGGCAAACACTCCAGCTTAGAAAATATGAGACCAATTTCACTGACTTCAAGCCTAGGCAAGCTTCTGGGACATGTTATTCTGAACCGCCTTTAATCATCCAGCGACCAGCCACCTCTTTCCCGAAGAATCCAGTGACCTCTTTCGCGAAACAATGTTCGGATTCCGGCCCCACCTTTCTACCAACGCATCCTTCTTCAGCTAATGGAGTAAGCCCTTGAACACATCTCTCCGAACAACACCGGAGGAATTCTAGCACTCGATCTCAAAGGTGCTTTCGACAATGTGGCTCACCATACCATCCTTATAAACCTAAGTCTCCCGAACTATTGTCATAATAATTACGATTATATACGCCCCTTTCTAAGCAACCGCACTGCCAGAATAGGCAGTGGTTCACTCAGAACACCGACGTTACAAACCGGCAACAAAGGAACCGCACAAGGCGCTGTTCTATCACTCACCCTTTTCAATATTGCTATGATGAAATTACCTGACGAACTCAACGCAATACCAGGAATCAGGCATGCAATATACACCGATGACATCACTACCTGGACCACCACTGGTTCCGAAGGAGAGAAACAAGGCGCCCTTCAACAAGCAACCGACGTCGTCCAGCGATATGCAAAAACAGGCGGTCTCCGGTGCTCCCCCGAGAAGTCAGAACATTTAGTCGTTCGACAGAAATCCCGATGAAACCTCAATGAATTACCCCACATCACATTCACCCTCGACGACAAAGAAATACCCACAGTAAACCGCGTACGCATTCTCGGCGTCCACATGCAACAGGATGGCGGAGGCGCACACACAATCCAACGTCTCAAGTAGACGACCTTACAAATCATGCGAATGGTCAGCCGCATCACCACCAAACAATGCGGACTGAAAGAAGACAACATAATACAGCTCGTCCAGGCCCTGATAATCAGCCGCGTTGCCTACGCTGCCCCGTACTTAACTCTCACTCCCAAGGAGGTAGATCAATTAGACGTACTTCTTCGGAAAACTTACAAGCAAACGCTCGGCCTGCCACTGGGAACAGTGACACTCAAGCTTGAAGCCCTAGGAGGTCATAATACTATACGAGAAATTATAGACGCCCACCTCACCTGCCAAAGAGGACGCCTAGCTCTCACACCAACAAAAGAACAGTCCTAGTGCGCCAAGGCTACACTACACACCGCAAAGGCCACGAACAAGCAATCCATCTGGCCCCCAACTTGCGGCAGCAAATCAACGTAGTCCCTATCCCCAGAAGCATGCACCCGGAAAATCAGGCCGATCATCGCCAAGCTCGCGCAAAAGCTCTACAGACAAAATATGGCAGTCTCCCCACCACACTATACACAGATGCCGCGTAATAGCCCCAAAAAACAGCCATGACGGCCAGCGTTGTCGACTATAACCTTCAAGAGGTGGCCTCGATGACGGTCCGCACTGCCAGTGCCCTCATAGCGGAGGAGACAGCCATCGCCTTGGCCATCACCTCTAGTCCAACCAACGAGTACGTCACAATTATTACTGACTCCCAGGCAGCTGTAGCTACGCGAGATACAGAATGTCTTCAATCGCCCACCGACTCCTCATGCAAGCCTCTCGATTCCCAGACGTTGAAATAGTGTGGTCTCCAGGACACGAGTCCCTCCATGGAAATCAGCGTGCGAGCGCTGCAGCCCGAAATCATGCCTCCCGGGGGCCATAACAGAGGGTTACGGCCCCATTTATGGAGCCCATACCTTTACAATACAACACCATATTACAACACCACAGATTCAACAGATGACAATACCCACCTCCACACAAAACCCTCTCACGTGGAGACGCCGTAACATGGCGACAACTACAAACCAATCATCATCATCATCATCATCATCATCATCATCATCAGCCTAGTTAAGCCCACTGCAGGGCAAAGGCCTCTCCCATACTTCTCCAACTACCCCGGTGATGTACTAATTGTGGCCATCTTGCCCCTGCAAACTTCTTAATCTCATCCGGCCACCTAACTTTCTGCCACCCTCTGCTACGCTTTCGTTCCCTTGGAATCCATTCCGTAACTCTTAATGACTATCGGTTATCTTCCCTCCTCATTACGTGTCCTGCCCATGCCCATTTCTTTTTCATGATTTCAACTAAGATATCATTAACTCGCGTTTGTTCCCTCACCTGATCGGGTCTTTTCTTGTCCCATAACGTTATACCAATCATTCTTCCTTCCATAGCTCGTTGCGTCGTCCTCAATTTAGGTAGAACCCTTTTTGTAAGCCTCCAGGTTTCTTCCCCGTACGTGAGTACTGGTAAGACAAAGCTGTTATAAACTTTTCTCTTGAGGGATAATGGCAACCTGCTGTTCATGATCTGAGAATGCCTGCCAAACGCACCCCAACCCATTCTTATTCTTCTGATTATTTCAGTCTCATGATCCGGATCCGCAGTCACTACCTGTCCTAAGTAGATGTATTCCCTTACCACTTCCAGTGCCTCACTACCTATTGTAAACTGCTGTTCCCTTCCGAGACTGTTAAACATTACTTTAGTTTTCTGCAGATTCATTTTTAGTCCCACCCTTCTGCTCTGCCTCTCCAGATCAGTGAGCATGCATTGCAGTTGGTCCCCTGAATTACTAAGCAAGGCAATATCATCAGCGAATCGCAAGTTACTAAGGTATTCTCCATTAACTCTTATCCCCAATTCTTCCCAATCCAGGTCTCTGAATACCTCCTGTAAATAAGCTGTGAACAGCATCGGAGAGATCGAATCTCCCTGCCTGACGACTTTCTTTATTGGGATTTTGTTGCTTTCTTTATGGAAGACTACGGTGGCTGTGGAGCCGTTATAAATATCTTTCAGTATTTTTACATACGGCTCGTCTACACCCTGATTACGCAATGCCTCCATGACTGCTGAGGTTTCGACTGAATCAAACGCTTTCTCGTAATCAATGAAAGCTACATATAAAGGTTGGTTATATTCCGCACATTTTTCTATCACCTGATTGATAGTGTGAATATGGTATATTGTTTAGTAGCCTTTACGGAATCCTGCTTGGTCCTTTGGTTGACGGAAGTCTAAGGTGTTCCTGATTCTATTTGCAATGACCTTAGTAAATACTTTGCAGGCCAACCAATACATACCCCCATTTAAGCAGACCGGTAGCAGAGGTGGTATTCGAACTCATGCCTTTAAATTGTAAGGATAGGAGTCGGGCATGAATTAGATGGTAGCTGGCCGATGCCGTCGTCCACAGCTCGTTGCGTTGGACACGCTGAGGACGTTGTTGAAGTGAGAAATTTGTTCTCATCGACAACGAGGAATCTAGGTTTATTTACATTATCTAAATAAGGACGTTGCAGTGCATCAGTCTAGTATGACTGCGAGAGAAGAGCACACACAGCAACCACACAACAGCGGCCTATAAACACTCTGTCCTCCCTAGATGAGGAAAAAACGGCCGTTCACCGTCAATTTGCAGCTTCCAACGTCATCGTAGCCGACCCGCCTTTAGCTGGGAGGATTACAAACTCACTTCCGCACAGGTTTCACTGCGCCCACCGAGGCGAGAAGGCCTTCGCAGAACTAGGTGTTGCCCTCAGGAGACGCAACTCAATCCCAGTGCTGAGCCCCGCAGAGTGGCCGCTGTGGTTATCCATTGTCTTGCTCCTTCTAGGCTGCGTCAGATGGCAGCGCAAAATATCTTCCAGGGGCTCACGTGCTTCAAACAGCGGCCACGGGGCATCCGTGAACAATACCTGGTCCGCCGAGCGCATTTAGTCATAGCGGCAACGAGGGGTTGTTGACGCGGCATATCGCCGTCTTTACAAAGAACGAGTCACCGCGGCAGTCACCGCGCGAACTCGCCAACCTCGCAGCTGCGTCGGGCTGGGGAAATTTTGAAGGTCGGTACCCTTCCCGGCCGTTCGTAACACTGTTGTAAAGCATGAACACCTTCCTTACAAGATTGCAGAACACAATTCCGCGATGCTCAGATATGGGTAGTGAGGGAAACAAACTGTTTCATTGTTATTGGGGCTAAGACAAGGCGCTCCCGATAGGGCCTGTGAGAAACAGAACAAGATCACCAACAGCAAATTTCACTCAATCAAAGTACGAAGTCATCATCGTTTTGTAGAAGCGCCGCTTGAATTTTTCCGCCAACATGTTGCAGGACCTCGTCCCGGGGGCCTTTTCTCGTTCGCAACTCAGACTTAAATGACTAGCTGTGACTGACGCCAGCAAACATTAACGTTATGTCAAAAGTGGTAAAATATTTAGCGTAATTTATTCTAAAACTATAATATCCAGCCCTAAAATACTTTCTGTACGTTAGAATGGAGAAAATAGGCACACATGTGTCATGTATATATCAGACAGATAGAAGCGTATGCGTCTAAAGGCTAAGGGCTTCTTTCTATATCGCATTAGCCAGAGATTGCAATAATCGAGTAGCAGCTCTCACCACCAATCAAGGCTGCTTGAAGACGCTTCCAGGAGTGAGAGAGTGAGGAATTCATTGCACAAAAAAATGCTACGGTCATATTTCCGAGGAACCATATCAAATCTACCACCTTACTATGCTACGGTGATCCAGGAGTAGCTGCTAATATATATATATATATATATATATATATATATATATATATATATATATATATATATATATATATCACTGTAGGGATTCAGAATGCTAACTGAGGGCATGGGGTATCCAGTGGACATGTCATTTTTTGCACCTGTAGTTCTGGCCAAATATAAGTGCTGAAAGGTGCTAAGCCTCTTAAGTTTGCTTTGTCAAGCAATGTAACTTGGCACATGTAATGGACAACTGAAAAAGAAATTTCCGATTCCGGCTGTAAGGCAGAGCACCGATTGGGATAGCAAATAAATAGATAGCAGTACGAGATAAGGACGGTAGATTGAAGGCCGTATGAACACGTAATAAGTTACTTATTAAATACATTAACAATGATAAAATGTGTAAGCGGGACTCAACGAGGGCGTATGAAGAGACAGAGACAGAGAGAGAGCGCTATCTTTTGTGTGTGGCCTTCTTTCTACTTCGTCACCCAGTCGCGCTTACACTTTCTATCGTGGATTCAAACCAGCTAGCCCGCCAAGGTGTTTTAACTAAGATAACTGCGCGCAAAGGTAAACGTGAACACATCTCGCTCGATGAGCGCGGAAAACCGCTGTCAACATTCTGGAGGGAGGAATCGCGGCACCAGTAAGCCCTTCCGAACTGACCTTCATGCATCCCTCGCTTCAACGCAAACAAATCGTCAAAAGCACAGCGTGTAAAAAGCTACCGGCACTACGCGCCCTCTGCAAAAATAGCAGATCGCTTTCAAAATGAGACCCGCGCGGACGCACCCTTTAAGCAGGTCGCAACTCGCAGCTCCGGCAACGCATCCCTACGGCGTCCGTCAAAGGCGTCTACTACGGCGTCCGCGATTCTCGTGGCCAACGCCATAGTAGACGCCGTGGCTGTGTGCACTCTGTATGGAGTGGTGGGCGAGGAGGTCATCGAAGCACCGAAAGCAACTTCCGGAGAAGAACGACCCTTCTCCCTAGCCTCACTCCCTTGCCCCGCGCACCACAGGCACAGGAGAGGGAACGCGATCGGGCTGCGTTAAAACCCCTTGAACTTCGTAAAGTAGCCATGCTCTCCTCCTCCGCCTTTACTCCTCCTCGTTTCTGCTGTATTTCACGCTCCCTCCTCGACCGTGGCGCCGCCTACACCACTCGAGCGTAGCAGACGACCTTTCGCATAGTGAATGCATGCATAGCAAGGCGCGGTGCGCTTTAAGCGTTCGCGTTGGCTTCCTAGCTCCGAGTAGCTTTGTGTACAGCATAAGATTTTTATACGAATGGTTATACAAGTTCAGTGACGGCAGCTTTTCTGCCTGTTTTGATAGCCCTCTTTTAAAATAGTTACTGAACGTTTATTTTTGAAATGAAATTTATTTAGTATCTAAATAATCCTCGCCGTGCTTATCATGTTAATTTGAGGCAGAATTCGAGCCCTCTGTCGGCATTTGTACGTCAATACAAATGCCGACAGAGGGCTCGAACGATCGCTGGTCTGAAGTTTCGAAAGAGTATTACAAGCTACAGTGCCGCCAACGTGCGTGCTTTCCAATCTTGGAAGCAAGCGCAAGAGCTCAGAGGTGGGCGCTGGTGCTGTTATGTTTCTCGCGCCTCAAAGTCAACAGAATAATAAAGAAAAAAAAGAAGTCAACAGAAATACGCCCGGCCGATCAACCGAGTCGGGATTCTCTGTATATAAAAAATGAAAACGTTTTTTTTTTATATTCATTCGTGAAGCGGGAATGCAGTAACAGCGCTTCTTTCGGGCTCAAACAAGTGCATTATTTTATCAGATTAGTGACTCCTCAAGAGTAACATTTTTTCTTGCGTTAGCTCGTGCGTTCACGAACGGACGTATTTGTCGCTATCCGAGCTGCACTAAGGTGTGTGCATTTAGGACGGTCATGCTCGCTCCGAAATAAAGTTTGCGAGCTATGGACTTAAGTGAAGCGATGGCGGCGCAAAGAATTGCTACGCTATGACGCGACCGAAACGGCGTTAGGTGAAATGATGCAGTCGTTCAAATTGAGGCATCATTTGTTGTCTCTTTACGTGTTTCTGAGAGACATAGGGGTAGAACGAGGTAATAGCTGAACAAACGAGTAAGCGAACGACGACTAAACGAGCCGTTGAACGAGAGGGCGACCGCATGTTTCCTTAGCGAGGGCTCCACCGCCGCATCTTAACCTGCCTACACATTAAAGCTGATAAGAATGAACATGTACGTACATCTCCAAGACTTCTGATGTTGTCGTTCGGCGACGAACGCGGTTTCGGGAGAACACGCACACTTTCCTTTGTAAGGCAAATCAATTGGGCGACCGCCAATGATGAACACAAACAAAAGAGGCAAACAAAGCTATTAACTGTAAACAAGGCTAGTTAGTAATCCCAAATGCAGAGAGTTTCCTTCCTAGAATGAGTTTCCATGCTTGAGCCTGAAATATTGTCAAAAGGAATGCGCTGAATTCTAAAGGTTTCATAATCACGTTTTCGCGGGCAGTCATGCACGTCTGCGAATTCAATCCTGTTGGCGTACAGTACGATTGAGCGCCCCCAATATGACCACGCACTGCTTATATAAACAAAGTACAGGTCGCGTAGGTCAATACTATAAGAGACTCGAAAGTACCTCGTACACTAGTGCGGAGAATGTTGGTCTGAAGTTCTCCCTCTCAATTCGATGGATCCATGTCTTTCTTTCTTAACAGGTAGCACTTACCGAACCGTATCGATAAGAGCTCCTTGTCTTTTCTGAAACTAATTTGGCATACGAAGGCGCAGCGGGTTATGGTGATTGTAAATTCCGTGAAGCGACGTCGCACTTGCCACAAAAAGTTCAACGCTCTCGCAAACCAAACAACACAGAATAGCAAAGGCGCCTACATACGCTCATCGCCACTCCGTAAACTCTTTTCAAGCGAAAATGGCGCTGAAGCGCGGCTGTGAATAAACGAAGCCGGCGCAAGGGCCCAACGTGATGCCATTTGGCCAATGGCGCGTCGGTGGGAGCGCGCGAAGAAGAGGCGCCATTCTTCAAAGCGTGGCGCTACTTCACGAAGTTTAGGTGGCTTTAGGCTGCGCTCCTGACTTACGCACGCGAGATTGAACCGCGCTCGCCGGCTCACCCTCACACGCTTTAACTCATACGGAACCTGACGGCGACGCCGACGCTGACGCCAACCGCAGGAATGCGCCTGCAGTGTTCATATAATTGCATCACGATCAAAAACAGTAACTGAATTACAGTGCGTGCTACCTAGTAACCAAAATAATTGCTAAATTACAAAAATACAAAAAAAAAATACTCGAGTGAAGCTTCAGATTGGCCTTAAAAGAGTAGAAGGCGACAGCATTCAAAGGCCCGACTGCTCTCGCCCCTCCCGGCAACTGCACCTTATGCAACCATAAAGTTCAGTGGAAAACGCTTTTGGCGAACGCAATGCATGAAGGCAAGGTTTGTTTTTTCTTTATTTGCGCCGCACGGTCGTCGCCACCGCTGCAGTGACGATGATGATGCTTTATTGGCATCGTCTTTGAAACGGGGCGGGGACAAAAAGCTACATAGCCTACCTGAGTGGCTTAGCTATGTAAGTAAAGCCTTGGCTTTAGAATTGTTGCATACATATTTTAATTCATTGTTATTTACCTTGTACCGATGCCCATGCCTGTAATGGCTGCAGTCGTATCAGTGTCTTCCCTGCTTTTTCTCCACCAATACTCTAAACATCTCTTGCATATCTCGACTGCTGACTGGTTAATAGTTTCGTCCACATTAAATTCAAGCGCTTCAGGAAGTTGTCCGTTACATGGTGGCCTCGCTGGGTGATTCCCATCGCATTTCATTACAATGTGGTGAGCGTTCTCCGGATACGCCGAGTGTTATCACAAAGATTTTCCCCTCTGATTTCTCTTTCTATTCTTGCAAACCACCTCAGTCTGTTTCGTTTCCATTTTTCGCATCCAATCGCCTTTCTCTGTATCTCTTACATTCTTTCTGATTACTCCTGGTTGTCTGCCTACACTTTCGAATAATTTGTGATTGGTTGCCAACGTTCTTGACCTCTTCCTCCATTATGTGCCCACGCTTTTTAGGTACAGATACTTGTGAACGCGGGGAGGGGAGTGTCATCTAATGGTGTGTCAAGGAACGGAATGGCGCACGCCGTTTCGATTTGTAGAAACGCGGTGTGCGTGGTACCGTGCTAGAAATTTTTTGCTCACGCCGGATATCTGCGTAAGTGGCTTAAGGGGCCCTTAAATCTGTCGCATTAAAGCGCCCCTTAACCACCAAGATGTCGAAATTCAGTTGCGGTTTTGCAGTTGCGCAGGTGTCTGCAGCGAACACGTAGACGGGAGAATTTTTCCAAACGGTGCCGTAATGGCGGAGTTACAGGCGTTTTACGATCGAAACGCGGCCTTCGTTCGTTTGGCTCTTCCCTGCTCTCCGTTTCACGGCTGGTCTCCTCTTGGCGGAATGTTCCTCCAGATGTCACGTACCATACGTCATTGCCAACGCGCTTTTCAAAACACTGCCAACTGCCGTTCACCGCTTCTCGGCTACCCGCTGTTGCAGCCATCCCGGCACATGCTCCTGCGTAGCGTGACGCTATGAACCTTATGTCGCGCGCACGTATCGAAAGGCTCGCCAATATGATGGATACTTACGGTGGCACGCCGTGCCGAAGCACCTCCTCTGGAGAAGAACAGCAGCCGTCGCCGCCATCCCCAAATCTTAGCGACAATACGAGCTGATACGTTATGCTGTTTTCTCCCGATGGCTGTTAGCCAGTTCCGCGATAATGACATCACCACTGCAGGTGCACGTGTGCTCTGTGCGCGGGGAGGACAAATTCGAGGAGAACGTTTTCTGCACGGAGGTGACAGAAGTCGTTGTTTAAGGAAAGGGTGACTGCACTAAATGGAACCCATATTTCCCCAACATATGCCGGAATCCTGCAGTCCTGCAGGCAGCGTACTACGCTTTCTGCAATCCAGGTTTTTTTCTAAGCCGAGTGGCATATATCTGCCCTTACTTGCATCTCAGGAAGAGGGACTTGGAACGGATTAACGGTCTAATCCGAACGTTATTCAAACAGGATCTCGGGCTAGCAAAATACGAAGGCGCTCTTGAGTCTAGGGCTGCATTACAACGTTGAGGAAATCATAGAGGCCCACAAATGGGCTTAAACAGTTCGATTATCCGGCACACACGCGTGACAGCGGATCCTGGATACCTTGGGGTATCGCCCAGGCTTAGACATCCCTCAACAACACCGGATACCTAACACTATCCGGACCAAGATCATTATCCCCCCGCTTCAGAAAAACATGAGCAGAGAAAACAGTGGTAGACGCAAAGCTAGGGCGGCGGCACTCTGGCAATGCTACAAAAACCAACCCGCCATATACGTGGATGAAGCTCGCACCAGTGATGGTCAACGCACCATAACCGTCACTGCTGGCCACGGACACACCATCAGCTGTGCGACGGTAAACACATCTTCCGTGGTGGAGGTGGAAGAGGCCGCCATCGCCATAGGAATCTCCTTCCGGGGCACCAAGATTAGTATATCCAACTCCAAAACAGCATCTCACATGTACACCTCGACTTTCCTTTCCCCTTGAAGATTCAGAATCTTCAAAGAACTCAATAAATTGAAGTTGGTGTGGGTATCCGCCCATGCGGGCAACCCTGGTAATGAGGCAGCTCACCTAGCCGCCCGAGCAGCAAGTAACCGGGAGGTGGGCTTGCTCAACGGGGTTGACGGACATCAAGGTATCCACACCTTTAACATTATGACCGTTTATTACCGCGAATCGAGGCGAATATATCCATCCCCGCAGGAGACACTGACAAGAATACAGGCCACTTAGCTGAGGAGAGTACAGACTAGGTCTGTACCTAGTCGAAAAAGACTAGCTGCAATGACCGGTGGTGAATAACTAGCAAACTGCGAACATTGTAACTTCACCCTGGCGGACCAAGATCACATTTTGTGGGGATGCTATAAGTACCCTCCCCCGACAGACCTCTTTGGGCGAACTCCTTCACACGAAGAGTGGGAGATGAAGACAAAAGCTTACAACCCGGAAGACCAGATATGGTTGGCGGAATGGGATGATAGCGTCGCGGTGCAACAGACGGCACGCTAGCCCACAACACAGGGAAAGAAAGCTCTACTCAACTTTCAAAATAAAAGTGCTTTCTCGCTCTCTCTCTGTGCGAGCTCGGCATGCAAATGGAAGGAGAGTTATACAAGTGAGCAAAATGCGCTTTCATTACAACGTTAATAGGATAATTCACTGAAATAGCACGAGTGCAGTCACGGCATTGTGTAGGGCATCATCATAAAGCAGCAGGTGCCACGTCGTTTTGTTTCTTCCAGTAGGCGCTCTTGAAGCCAAGGAGCGCACACGGATACCTTCCAGCCATATTTTTCTGGCGACTTACTCCCACTTTTCTATATCGGCTATGTGTGCTTATAAGCTCTTTCGTGGACCGATTCTCGATGTTGGGCATGCCAAACAGGTCCTTCACGTGGATACACGTAATGAATTAATTGGATTACGTTTTCTGCGTTATTTGTAGTTTCGCTATTATTTTCTTTACTAGGTAATGATCACTGCCGTTCTGTCACTTTTTTTCAGTCATCAATTTCGTCTAGCGAGTGTAATGTTCTCGCAAAACAAGCTCGACAGGCGATGCATTCATGAATAGTTGCATTTTGCCGGAGCTACAGCGCCCAAAGGAATGAAAACATGTGGTTAGCTTACCTCAATATGCTGTTCGCTGTGTCAAGTAAAACAGCGCAAAGAGCACATCATTTTTTTTATCAAATGTACATAAGGAGATATTTGGGCCTATTATAGTCGATAAATATATATGAGTGGCAAAAGTGCAATTATTTATCAGGTTTACATCTCAAATAAATTCTTCGTCAAACAAATATGGCTCTTTTCGTAACAGTTAAATTTAACCGGAAACAAGCACTACTTAAGAGGTACCGCGCATGAAACTTTCATAGGTCTAATGGGAGATGCACTCAAGAGTGCTGGAAGAAGCCTGCATCGAATAACGTTGGACAAAGTCAAGTGGAGCATTTTCTAGTTTGTGACAGATTTTAAGGACGAATTTGTTTTAGTCTCAGAATTCCAGCTAAGGGCACCTGCATTGACGCTGACTATTTAAATTTCTGCAAGTGAGGGATGACCGAACGTGCGAATGTATAGGCACTACTTAATACACACTTATTATTTCTCTAGCTAATAAGAAATAGAAATAGTACATTTCGGAAAGAAAAGATATTAGTATCTCCACGGTGCCGTTTAAGAAAAATTTCATCCTTTCTGCTTGAACCATGTGGCATATGGAAAGACGATGGTCTTGATTTAAAGGCGCCAGATAACAACACTGTTATATGCCTACTTTGTTCACTTACGGCAGAAACAGTGTATTGATCACTTTGTCGATTTCGTCAACCGTGTTCCTGTGGAGCTTTTGGGATACCTTTTTTTGGGAACTGTCGTCACAAGATACCTCACGAACGTGTGAGTTTATCTAAGTTTCAAAGCGCGTACGCACGTTCACACGTTTGCGCAACCTATTCTTTTGTCGACTAAGCGTAGAAAAAATGCGATGTGCGCCCTAATGGTTTTCTTCATAAGAAGCAAACTACAAATCAGACCGGGTTCGGTGTCAATAGACTGCCATAACATAGATAGTTGACATCTTGTTCACTTATTATAGCTTGGAGGCACCCATCAATAATTGAATTGTTTGTTGTTCTAAGTAGCGCAAATCAAATAGCATAAGAGGAGCATGACTTTCCGTACTGTTAATAAATTCCTATACATGGTTTTATGTGAAACAAGTGTGGTATTACAGAAGGCAAGGTGTAGGTGAACCCCACTACTTTCTGTTAGGTTACCATTTGGGAAATATTGTCAGAAGATAACTCACAAATATATTGGTTTATGTAAATTTAGGGGGTCTAGAGTCATTCATATGTTCGCAAAGCTGTTGTTTTGTACATGAAATGTCGAGAAAAATAATGCGCTGTGCGCCCTAACACTTTTCCTTGATAATAAACGAACGACGAATCAGCCGCGTTCGGTGTTAAGTGGTAACCATACCACAGATAGTCGAGGTCCGGTTCAATTATGGATAGCTTTGCGGCACCTATCAATACTGGAATGGCTTGGTTTTGTAAGTAGGGCAAGTCAAAGGTTATAAGCAACATTATCGGACTTCCCATGTTGTTGATAAATTTCTACCAAAGTTTTCAAATAAATGTGGTATTCCTGAAAGCCAACGGCTAGCGACCGTCTAGGCAGCCATAATTAGACGCATCTGCCTTCCCGCACTGTTAATAAATCTTTATACATGAAAGAAAACTGGTATGCTTGAAAGACGGCGCCTGATTGATGTGTGTGGAGCCATTATCTTTACGAAAACTACACTCATGCTGTGTTTAAATTTCTATACATGAAAGTAAATTGGTGACAAGGAAATTTATTGACCCGTAGGCACGGTTACAACTGTGGTATGAACGAAAAGTACAATATAAAGTACATCACATGTAATACATCATACTTGATGTAAACAAAACAGATTAACAAATGAAATAATAAATGGTGTCTACTTGACACTGGCTTTGCCACACACAACAACAACAACAACAACAACAAAACTCATTACCGCATCCACGCAAAAGCATTATTGTCAGCCTCGAATTTATGAAAGGTACCCGGGGCACACACAGATACAGTCTGAACTCAGGCAACAGAATTGAGCATTATTCTGGCTGTAGAAAGACTTTGCCTCGGGAGACGGTTATGTACCGCGTAGACCAGCGGCGAAGAAACTCGGCTTCACCGAGTTTGAACAACTGTTCTTCAAGATGGCCCCATATTATCACCCGTAGTTTCCGCATTCTGGGGTACATTGCTCTATTTGACTGCCGAGATCGTTCTGCGATGTTACGGAAGCACCACAAAATGTAGCTAGCGCTGTAGTAGACGAGACTCGCAAACCGATCTCGGCGCTGTGGTGGCCGCACGATGGATATTCCGAACATCCTTGCAACTAGCTTCCAAAAGGTGCGTGCTACAACGCAGTGCTTTACTACATGCGCGTTGGTCTCTGTTTGTGCGCAATATATGCATTTATCATTCGCTACCATATGCCAGGGTTCAAGCCTGTCTCTTGTAGGTAGAATGCCCCACTGATATTGCCAATGAAAATCCTTCACTTGAGAGGGCAAATCAGGTGAAAGCACAGCTGTCCATGTTTGTGTAGTAGCTGTCCGTGGAGGTACAGCTGTCTCACACAACATTTCACAAAGCCTGGAAACTGGTGTCGCACGCCACTTTGTAATTCTTAGTTGTACAAGCTGGCTTTGCAAGCGCGCAGCCGCCGCATACTGCGGTGCTGGCGTTACCGCCGTCGGAAGCAAGTTGCCTGTACTCTGCGGCATAAGCGTTTGACGGTAATTGCCCAGCCAATAAAGGAGCAGTGGCCTACCAGGGTACTCATCATCATCAAGTAGATCACATGTACTCTTAGTGCACAACAACCTACCGAATGTAACTATGCACGGCAAGCTCCATCCTCCGCTGGATTTTGGCAGACGCAAAAATTGCTGCGCTACGTATTGCGACTTGTTTAGCCAGAACCATGAGAAAATAAGTGAGTTTACTACTCGTACTGTTGGTGACGGCGGGAGAGCTACCCTTGCGACAAACCACAGTTTACTGCACCATACGTTCTTGATGAAGAAAGCCCTTTCTGCCAGCGGCAGTGGCGACGCAGTCACTGCTTCTGACTGTTTTTTAATGGAGCTGACAATGTCTCGCCACGTGTGAGGTGAAACACCACTTGTACAAAATTCGATACCTAGTATTTGCATATGCTCGGTCTGTTTAATGTCCCCTGGTAGCGGTTTTTCGCCGCGACCTAAATTTAATGCTTCATATTTTCTCATATTTATTTTGTCCCCTGACATTGAAGCATATTGGTTATAAATACGAAATACCTCTACAAGACTGTCCCCATCCCGTAAAAACAAAGTGATGTCATCCGCATACGCCGATACCTTTATGCACCCGGATCCCGGCATAGGAAGACCTCTTATGAGCGGGCTCTCGCTAAACCGCCTTAACAACGGGTCAATCGCAAGCACAAACAATATGGGTGACAAAGGACAACCCTGCCGCACTCCCCTTGTCACATCAAATCTAGGTGTTAAAATGCTGTTAAGCAGTAGCTCAGCTGTTGTTCGCGAATACAACATCCGCAGGATGCCTACAAACTCTTCAGGGAAGTTATAGCATCGTAAAACCTGAAATAAGTACTGGCGTTCTAAGCGGTCGAACGCTTTGGCTTGATCCAAGCTTACTAATACTCCTGAAGCTTCACGCGCTGTTGTGTATTGTATGATATCACATGTTAAGTTGACAGACGAAAATATACTCCGACCCGGCACGGAACATGTTTGATGTACACTGACTATTTTCGGCAATAATATCTTTATGCGGTTTACAAGAAGGGTTGTCAATATTTTATAGTCTGTGTTGAGAAGCGTTATAGGCCTCCAGGATGAGGGTTTTGCATGATTGGAGTCTGGCTTTGGCAAGAGCATTACGTGGCCCCGATTAAACGATTTAGGAATACCTTCCCGTGCAAGAATGCCGTTAAGAAGCGACACTAAGGCAGTGCCTACTTCCTCCCAGCAAGATCGGTGAATTTCGACTGGCAAGCCATCTGGACCGGGTGTTGATCCGCTGTTCATCGATCGTATAACATCAAAAACTTCTTGCAGATTTGTTGGAGACAATAAATTCTGGCCTTCTGTATCTTCTACTTGAGGTAGGTTAGCGCAAAAGTCTGAAATTTCTTCACTCAATAGCTCTGCATTATAAATCTTTTCCGATGAAAATGCGTCTGAGAACCAGTTCCAAAAAATTCTTTCGATATCTCGCCTCGCACTGCTCTCTGTGCCATCTTCTATTATAACCCTTTCAATGAAAGAGCTGCCATTCTGCCTCCTGCTGGACGCACGAGCCAGTCGCAGTACCTCAGGGTCGGTAATTGGCCTGTTGGTCATCCACGCCTTTGCAGAGGTGCGAAAGTACCAGCTCATAAGTCTATGGTAGCGTTCACGCTGATGATCTAGGTATTCGCGCATTAACTGTGTTTTTGAGTTACCGTCTCGTACTATTCTTATCCTTCTCACGCACTCACAAAGCTGTTCGGTCTCTTTTCTTTTTCTTTTCCTGCTAGTTGCTATGCATACTGACATCCACCTTTCCTTTAAAGTATCCCACGCTTCGATATTGCATTCATAATCGCAAACTGTTGTAGCTACTGAGGCTTTTAGTTCGGTTAGAGTCGCCTGGTCACGCAAAGAAGCAATGTCTAATCTCCACATGTCAGTGCGTTCACCTGGCCTTCCTTCGAGGTTCAATATGACAGCGAAAGGGCGATGATCTGAAATGTACCCGGCGTCCGCGTGGAGATCGAGCATGCTGCACTGGACAATTTGCGTTGGTAATTCAGGGGGGAAATGCATTCGATCTAGACGACATTGCGATTGCCTTTGCTGCCATGTGGCGCCAAAACTTCCGCCATGCATATGGACCCAGGCATCCGATAAATTGTATTCTTTCACTATACGAGATAATTCAGTTGCGTGCGTATTGGAAGCGTATTGTCGTGGCCCTCGTGAGTCGCGCATGGGGTCGAGCACACAGTTAAAATCGCCAACGATAAAGAATGGGTGGTTGTCTAACAAAAAAGGGGAGAGTCTCGCAAAGAAGTCATTGCGGTCTGACCGTACGGCGGGTCCATAGACATTCAATGCCCGAACTTTCCTCTCACCCCAGAAAAAATCAAAAGCTATTACACGACCTTCCAAGTCAAAAAGGCGGTGACTTCCATGTAGAAGCACCCTACGAAAAACCACCACTCCTACACCACGACATCTTTCGGGGCTATATGAAAAATAAGCTTTACCAGAAAATTCATCGCAAAATCTTTTAACTTCCTGCTTCTTTCTAAAGTTACACTCCTGAAGAAACAGGAGGTCGACTTTTTTCTCGCGAGCGAAATGAATTACTTCCCTCTGCTTATCTATGCTACGAAATCCTTGTGCGTTAAGTGTCATTATGTGCAAATACATGGTGAGTTAGTTGCGTACAGAAATAGACTAAGACAAATGGCTTACCACAAGCTAGTTGCGAACTGAATCGGCGTCCTACATCAGTGCAACAGCGAGAACATGGCAAAGTCAGCAATGACTTAGGAGTATCACAGCAGCGAACGCGAAACGGGCACTGTTCATGTTCTTCGCACAAGTTAGCCGGAAGCAAGCTGATTACTAAAATAACGAGGTTGCAGACGCTCGCACAGGGACGGGAACGCGATGTCTGCGCCAAACACCGTTCCGTCAACGCTGCCTGAGCTTCGTAGCGGGGAGTAGAGGAAAAGCAGCCCTTACGGGCAGCAGAAGCAGTATAAGGTGCCATTGTTAGTACGTCTCCGAATCGAGACATCGTCCATGGTAGTGGTGTCTCCTGGCATTTTCTTGCATTTCTTGGACGGTGTCGCCATTGGTTCTGATGACGTAGAGCTCTCTGAAGAGAGCATTTTCTTGGCTTCTTCAGACGCTGTTTGCGAGCGCGTCCGTCTCTCATTCACCGCTGCACTAGTACAACTCTCAAGCCTGGTCGTTGTCTTGGCAACCGGCGTGATCCTCGACGGACCGGCCGAGACTTCGGGGAGGCCGCGATGGCGTCCATCCGCGTTCTCGCTAGCGTTCGGTGTTGTAGCGCATGTAAGGAGCCGTTCCCGCTGTGATAGCGTAGACTGGGCGTCTAACGTAGACTCCTCATCGTCATCCGTGGCAGACGACGCCATTGTGGCAGGTGGCGTCTCGTTGCTCTCTTCGTCAGTAGAGGGAGAAGACGCAGCGTCGCTGGCATCGGGGGACGTAGGCGTCGGCGCCTCTGAGGCACTTTCTTTTCCTGTTTGATCTGTGGCTTGCGTCTGTGCTGCCTCTTCAGATGTATGTCACTGGTGTCACTGCAGCAGCATACGAACGTGGCAACACGCAGTCAACAGTGGCGTGCTCGCCATTACAACGTCTGCATTGCGCGTTGCATGTTGCAGTCGCATGGCCGAAAATGGCACATCGGGCGCATCGAGCTGATGTGCAGGTGGCCCCAAAATGACCTTCTGCTCCGCACTTGGAGCACACTCTCTTCATTCCTTTGTATTCCAGCATTACCCGAAAGCCAGTCACCATGATGAAATTCGGTGGAGGTTTTACCATCTCGAGCTTGACCAGTCGGCTGCCATTGCTGATGTCCGTCCTGTCCTTGAAAACGACGTCGGAAATGCCTCGGCGCTTCCCATACGGTGAAATTGCAGCAATCAGGGCGTCGTCACTGACACAGGGTGGAAGACGATAGACCGTCACATAAACCACTGGAGTGCCCATGCGTTCCAGCGGTACGACCTTGTTGGCGAGCAGCAGGGAGCCTTTTGGCGCCATCTTGGCTGCATGAGCCGCGGAGCGGACAGCTGCAAAGAACTTGTTGCCGCCGTGATGTTGCAGATACTGCAACCCTCCGGCACCTACGACTCCATCATCGATGGAGTCGATGATGGCGTCAACCGGCGTGGAAACCGGTACATTGAAGAGAAAGCACTGGGCTTTCGTTGGACGCTGAGCAGGCGCTGGTTTGTCCATAGCTGGGGCGCTATAACGTAAAACTATTTCAAACTTTTCTATTCCAATTTGGCAATCAAGCCTTCCGCGATTGGTCAAAAGCTTTTTGGATCACCCCCCTTTCACCTATCTGTCATGCAACGTCACGAAAACCGCGATAGCTCCTCATCTGATATAACGTGTATACACGGATTATGCATGATTTGACCGAACGAAACAAAAATAGTTATTTCTGATTCGACGCCTCTTTGCCATTAGCCCTCGGCCATTGGTCAAAAGTTTTCGGGCTGCGCCCACTTCACCTGCCTCTCACACGACGTCACAAAACCGCAAAAACTCACCGCGTCAAAGTGACGTGTACGCGATAAAGATGCATTAATAAGCCGAACAAAACTGAATTTTCTTCTGAATAGCCCCAGGCTGTCCCGTTCCGAAACGAATAAAAGATGGCTGCCGCCGATCGCTCAGGCACTGGCTACTCGCACCTGTCGAAGAGCATGGGTTTATTTGCGTGTAATAAAACTTTCTACGTGGCCGTGTAACATTTTCGAGCACTTTCGGCCCGTTTACGACGTCGTTCTGCCAACTCTCCTTTGCTGAGGATCCGTTTTAGCGTTATTCTTATGCTTCCTTTGCATGCCACCACGACTGTCGACGAGCCACCGCAAGCTAAGTAAGGGAAAGCGGACCAATCGCAGACGCCGGCACCACCCTCTTCATCCAGTTATCGATTTTCAGTGCAGTGGCTTGGCCCTATCGAATCCCTCTCCACTTGAGCGTGCTCCTCGCCTCTTGTGAGCCAATGAGATAAGACAAGCCGCTCAGTGTAGGCAATGTTATTCGTTTTTCAAGCAAACAAAAGTGACCTCCTATGAACGAGGAGAGCGTTTGAGTGGTCTGTTCAGAGAACCCGGCGGGTGAGGGCCAGAGGCTTGCGTCGGCGGTTACGCAAATTTGACGTCAGGAGATTGGAATAAAAACACATTGGAATAGTTTTACGTTATAGGGCTCATGATTCACCTAAGCAACCACGACGCAATGCGTGGTGCCCAGGCTGATGATACACACGAAAAAAGCACAGACAAGTTGCGAGAATAAAATGAGATCAACCGGGCAACTAAACTGCTATGCTTGAAAGGGGACGAAAGAGCCTCACCTTTACATGGAGCCAAAATCCTATCTAAAACTGCCGTCTTGCTATGTTACAAAACCTGCATAGTTGGTATGGCATCCTGACATCAGTTTAATTGATTTCCATATGAGTCCTAGGCGTATATGAACAGCCACTGAGGGTACTTCGGTAAAATATGCACAGAACATGTCTTTATTCTGACATTTTCATTTTTGCGACTGACAAATGCGACTGTTCTTGTTTATCTCTGCAAAATATATTTCATTTTCCACTACGTAGCTTGATATAGCACTAAGCTATGACGTCGTAATGGACTTTCCCGCTAACCCCGTTAGAGCAAAATAACGCACGCACCGCCACGTTTCTACGACAGTTGTGTAAAGGCTAAAATACTAAGAATAGTATTCAAAAGCAATACATTGCAGGTAGCAGATACGAGAAGAGAGCAGTTTTAAATATTCGTCTATTTCTTGGGAAGATCAGATCGTAATTTATAAATTTGTCACGTACTGAATAAGATTGGTTGATTTACTGATTGATTGAGCGATTGACACTTCTTCATAAAGCTTGACCAGTGGCCTAAGATGCGTTTAACGGATCAGATAAAAGAAGGGACGCATACCTCCTTTGGGAAAGACAAAAAAGTGTTAGTTTTCATGATAACGACTCCAACGGTACAAGCCAATAGGCGTACAACGCCACCGTTAGAGCTCGGGAGTGCTTGTCCCTGAGGATGGCAGTGGCAGGACAGGAGCAGATCAGATGTTTCAGATCGACGTAGATCACAGGGCAACTGGAGCATCCCGATAGCGGTCGTCTGCGCTTGCTGAGAAAATCCGATGCAGTGGATGACTTATCCTTGGCTTTGAAGCGGAGAACCTGGGTTACTCTGGGAAGGAGAGCGGCAATTGGAGGAAGGATGCTAGAAATGGACTCCTGCGCTTTTCTGCCGTGCATCAGTCGGAGAATCTGGTGGTCTGGCACAGTGACGCATGACGAGGAGCTGTAGGTGTGGTCTAGCTATGGTGGGTTCACTTCAAGGCTGCGGTGGACATTCACTATCACTATCAGAAAGGAGCGGGCCATGTGGCCCGCTCCTTTCTTATTTTTTCCTGGTGTCTATTGCACGGGAATGCGTACAGGTCTATGATCCCGCAGGTGGTGGCAAGCTTGTTTTATGCGGTCCGCTGTGGTAGTCGCTTAGGATCCAGAGTTACATTGCTTGAGGACCCCTTGACTGTCTCTGTTGATGTAAAGCGGGCCTTCTCTGTGCCCATCACAGAAATCAATGGCTTCTTCGAAGGCTTGTAGTTTACACTCACTGGCTGTCAAGTGAGCATAGCAGCGGCGGGTCACGGCCTGTGCTTGCCCGTTTTCTGTGTCATAAATCGTAGCGTTATACATTTTGCCAGATGCTTCATCGTATTGTAAAACAGCCTCAGGGTATACTATTTACAGCGAAGCTGTATATGACTAGATTCTGGAAAAAACTGGGTGCGCCCAAAAACAATGTAGAACCAGAATTCTCCTCGAAAACGCTGAAGTCGCGTTTATAGTCCGACGTTACGTGTGCGCCTATTTACGGTGATGTCAACATGGCCTAGCGACGGTATTAGCAGGTGAGTTCTCGACCCGCCATGAATAGGACGCGTGTCGTGTGCACCGATGAAGAGCAGTCTGCCATCCAATAGCGACGGCGGAAAGCCGCTAACGCCGTGCGCGCGTCGGTGGACGGGCGCGGGCAGTCGCGTAGCGGCCTTCTCGGGTGAGATCGGAGATTGTTTTTCGGCGCATTAGTTCGTTTACCGGCGCGCGCGATTGGCCTACTTCGCGCCGACCTCGCCAGCCGCGGGTCTCGGACACGTTTTCGGTGACGTCAAAATTTCGACACGCTCCTGTCAATCATCTCGCAAATGAGCACGTCGTCTGCTAGGCGCTGAACGCGACGGGAGTGGGGAAGTTTGAAGCGATCACACGCTCACTACGAGACTGGATTCGCATGGCGCGTCTGGTGGATTGGATTCGATGCTAATGGCGGCTTCGGTCACCGAATGGTTCGTTCGGATGCGATTCATAGTTTGATTCGAGAAAATGGCGCTTGCAATGACAACTTCACTCGTTGCATTGGTGTTGCTTGAGCAGGAACGAGAGCAGTGGAGCTGCGAAACGCGTTTGAAGAAATTGAAGAAAGCGAATTCCGGCGTCGATTTTGCTTCTCGAAACAAATAATGCGTTGGTTGTGCGGCGAACTCGATAACATCATCGGGTGCCAGCGAGCCACTGGAATGTTGTTGTTGCCTCTTGAAAGGTGCGCCACTGTTCCCGTCATTTCTTGTTTCTTTTCCCTCGCTCTGCGCGAACCACCTAGTGACGACACAGAGAAACTAATAGTTATAAATTACTACTTGAAAACGTGTTTGACCTTGAGAAGAAAAATAATTATATACATTTTTTGGATTTCATTCATTGGAAGACAAGAAACATCTTGTTTTGTAGTATACTCTCCGCAAGTAGGCGACAAACGTGAGAAGTAAACTTCCGGGGAGTTCACCGCTAACCGATTGGTTGCTTTCTCACCCCCGTTCTCACAAGTTTTGCATACTGACGCTTTGCAGCAACCGAACAGGACGCGTATGGAACAAAGATCTCCGATCACTCCCCTGTTCGAATAAGAACAGCAGTGTGACCGCGAAATCCGCCTGCCAGAACAGGAACGAGAATAAGCATGGAGGCAGCGGAAGGAGACCACCGATGACCAGCGCAAAGCGCATGCGCGTTAGCTTAGTGGTGAAGGCGTTGCACTGATGAGCACGAGATGACCCATTCATTCGCGACCACGGCTTATTCAAGTTCAAGCTTATTCACATTGTTTTGCGTACGTGATAAAATCTCTAGTGAGGTTACTATATTCGGTGATCCCACAGTTCTGAAACTGCAAGATGGATCACCTAATGCTGTACATATCAGGTAAATATTGCAGCACAATGTAAAAGGAGTACATGAGCAATAAATATTAACAGAAGAGATAGGGCAAACGCAGTAGCACAAGTGTAATAGCGAACTAATGAGCTGGAAACAAATAAATTTATAAACATGTACAACATTAGTACAATCTTGAAAAGATATGTGAGTACAAACACAGCTCAGGTTTCAAGAAATTATTTATACTAATGAATTAAGTAACAGTAAAGAACAAGACCATGCACTATACAAAGCGGTGCTGCAATGTGACAAAGTAAAATTGAAATTTCCAGGAACAATATAAATGCGTACGAAGTATTTTACATGATTGCACGTGCAAAGTAATGAAAAAAAGGAAAAGCGCAGCAGCAGGTCACTATATATATATATATATATATATATATATATATATACCAAGAGTGTCAGTAATAATTACCATCCAATTCTTCATATTAATCGTCTAGTAGCTGTTTCTGGTGGAGGTGTTGCAACACATTTACCGATGATGATGATTTATTTTGTATGGTATAGAATTCCAAAATGATGTCCCAGAGGAGACGGCAGGTAATTTTTCGTAGTTTGTTCGAACGCCTGGAAAACGTAAATTATCGCTTGTAGCAAACTTGGTAACGTTATTTTTTAGTGGAAATAAGGGGGCGTAAGTTTCATTCATTACTAAAAGTGCGTAATGAAGTATTCGAACTCGTTTTACGACGCTTATTTTCTCCGCGCGCAGCGCCCGCAAAGGAAAGCGGAAATGGCGTCTGATTTGAAATTTCAGCTTTTTCCGCGACACCTAGAGATGTCATGGTCAGCGGGCAAAATCGTTATTGCGCATTGTGTGCACAGCGCTTGTCAGCTGAAAATGTCCAGTCCTGCGCTCTAGAAGCAAGAAGAGCTCGTGGCACTCTCTTCGAGGGAGCATCTGCTTGTCCCATATTTCACTCTCTTTTCGAGAGAGCAGATCTACCCTCTTTGACAGAGCGTAGAATAGCTCCTTTTGACAGAGTTTTGTTATTCCACCGCAAGGGAGTGCAAGTACTTTTCCGTAGAGGGCTAATGCTCGCCCCACGAGCGTAAAAGTACTCCCCCGGACCGAGTGCTTCCACTCCTCCAAGCCGAGTTTTTCTACTCCTTCACAACAGAGGGCTGGTACTCTTCCCAATAGTGTGAAAGCATAATGTAGAGACTTTATCACCTTAGAAGGGATTCGCAATACTTACATGTGGGAATATTTCATGCCTTAATAATCAGATCCTGCACTTGTGCTTGGTGAATTGGATATAATCAGTAGCCGCCAAGTTACTCAAATGAAACATTTTTCTCTTAACATGTCAAAATCTTTATTGAGCGGTCACAAGACAAACTGAAGCAGAGGCCAAAGAGGTGTGTTGCCTCACCCGGGGGGCCTTAAAGGTCCGAACACCCGGCATCGGCTCAACCTCCAGGATCCCCGTTCCCCGGACACGGCTAAGCCGCGTACGGCTACACGCGGGAGGGTCAAACCCTCGTGTGGTCGGGTACGTGGTGTCGCAACACACCAAACGCCTGCTGACGCAGACACCCCTGCGGGGGTATTGGTGAAGGTAAGCGTTGTCTCTGTAAATCTGTCTCCTTCTACGTGGTCGTTCAGACGCGCTTACGCATTCTGTGCCCCCGTTCGTAACGTGCCACAGAAGACAGATTGTGCGCCCCTGTCGATAAATCGCGAAATTAAAACACGTATGGAGCTGCGCTCAGATTTCACATTAGAGAGTATTATAATCGTCCTTAATTTGTTTTTGTTTCTCTAACAGAGGTGAAAGGAAATCGCCAGAGCCCATAGCCAAGCTAACGTTCACATAACACTGTTTGGGGCCAGAGTTCAACGTCAAAGAAAATTATGACAGCTTCTTCACGTTCATTAGAGCAATAGAGAGCTCATTTATATATAAAAAAAACTTATGAACTGGTATTTGAGTTCCACTTGCTTCTGACCCTGACAAAGCATATGCAATGATGTATCTGCCTGGTCTTAGTGATCATTCCATAATCCATGCATCGTACTCCTGTCAGCTTGCACAAGCTACAAAGATAATCGAAGTGATCAGAATGTATGACAAAACGAATTACTCGGCAATTAACTCGGAACTCGCAGATTTTACTGCTTCATTCCACACCAGTTTGTTCATGCGCTCTGTCGACACTAACTGGCTACTTTTTAAAAACAAAATGCTCGATGTGTTCGCCAGATACGTACGCGTTATCACCCTAACCAAAGAACAGTCATCCTCGTGGATGAATATCACACTAAAGCATCCTAAAAATAAAAAGAAAAAGCTTTTTCGCTAGGCTAAACAATTTGCCAACGCAAGCGCATGGAATAAATATTGCCTTTCAGAAAAACAATTCGAAGCTCTAACTAATAAAGAAAAACGCACTATTTTTTCGCAAATGCTGCAGTCTATGTTAAGAAATAAGCCCCCAAAATTCTGGAAGGTCTATAATCCTAATAGCTCCCAGCCATTAGCTCTGTTTGATGAACAAAACCATCGTATTCCCGATTCCGAAGTTGCTGAACAACATAACCGTACTTTATCTTCCGTCTTTACAATTGAACCTGTCAACATATTACCTCGCTTTCCTCTTTTCGATCATGCAGTCATGCCTGATATTACCTTTTGTCCTTGCGGCATTGAGGAACTAATTTATTCTTTAAAACTTACATCATCGTCTGGTGTCGATGAAGTAAAAGCTAAAATGCTGAAAAACACCAAAACAAATGTGAGGGCGATCTTATGTGCTATTTTTCAGGAATCATTGTCATCAGGAGTGGTGCCTGAAGACTGGAGAGCCGGCAAGATTGTTCCAGTCCCCAAAAAAGGTCCTCCATCGTGGTGCTCTAGTTATCGTCCCATTTCACTCACCAGTGTTTGCTGCAAACTAATGGAGCATGTTATTTACACTCAGATTGTAAACTTTTTTGTATCCAATAACCTATTTCATCCTGCTCAACATGGCTTCCGTAAAGGTCTTTCATTCGCCCAACTAGCTTTATTTCTTCATGATCTAAGTTCTAACCTCGACTTGAACGTACCTGTAGATGCGATTTTCTTAGAATTTGAAAAAGCGTTTTACAAAGTTCCACACCAACTCCTACTCCTAAAGCTTTCCTGTCACAAGATTAATCCACTCGTACTAGACTCGATGCGCAGCTTCCTCACTAACCGGCAGCAGTTTGTACTTCCTAACACGCAGTCATCTAAACGATCTTCTGAACTTTCGGGCGTACCACAACGATCAGTTCTCTGACCGTTACTCTTTCTAATTTACATTAATGACCTTCCTACTGAGATCTCTTCTAACATTCGATTGTTCGCAGATGATTGTGTAGTTTCTCGACGCATAACTATCACTTCAGACATGAATTTGCTTCAAAATGACCTAAATCGACTTTACTTATGGTTTAACGAATGGCTGGTGTCTTTATATACTAAAAAAAAACCCTACTATTTTCTTTCCATCGCAGACAGCCTCACCAATCAGGGAAATACACCATCTATGGCTCCGAAATCTCATCCGTTCACTCGCATAAATACCTCGGCATAACCTCTTCAACTACCTGAATTTACTCCCATCATGTTATTAACTTAGCCATTGACGCAAATCGAACCCTCGTTTTTCTCGGCCGGAACCTAAGACTTGCTCCCCCATCAGTCAAATTATTACCTTATGTTACATATGTCTGCTCTAAGTTAGAATATGCATGCTCTGTCTGGGATCCTCATCAACATAACCTATCTAATACACTTGAATCAGTTCAAAACCATGCAGCCCGGTTTATCTAGTCTGAATATTCATATCATGCAAGCGTGTCTGAAGTAAAAACCCGTGCCGGTCTTACTAATCCAGAATCACGTCTTATTTTTAGACTGTCTTTTTCATAAATTCTATAATTCACCACTCCATATTTCAGCCATATTACCAGCTCATCGTCAGACCAGCCGCATTAACCACAGAAAACCCCCTGCGCAGACTACCTCCCATCTACGATCATTTTTTGTGAAAACCGCAAGGAACTTGAACGGTCTGTCTGCCGACGTCACGCACGACTCTGACGCACATCACTTCAAGGCTGCTCTCGAATCACTGTTTTGTTAAACTAAGCCCATCCCCCATGTATTACCCCTTCTCTGGGGCCTTTGAGGTATAATAAATAAATAAATAAATAAATAAATAAATAAGCATGCTATTTAGACGTTTAGTAATTGGCTTACTCAAGTATCTGTCAGTGAAAACTCGCTGGAGAATACAAGAACGCTACTGTAGGCTACGCGGCAAGTTTTCCACGCTGAAATTACATTTCCTTTGTAAACCATATCTATGTTGTATTTTATATAAAGGCCGTGAGCGTAACCAGCGTGGTGTTTTTACAATGGAATTTCGGAGAAGTTGCAGAGGAGTCTCAAGGCAGGCGAGGCGGACATGCTTAGCCAGCTTTGCCAGAAATAACGTGCTTCCTAATTTAGAAAAATAATGTTACCCAGTTTTTTGTTATTAAAACCTTGGGGACTGTTGTTTACATGAAATGATACGGAAGTAAACCGGTCATGGTTGCTTGGTGGCTGCGGTACAGTGCTGCGGAGCACCAGGTCGGGGCATCGAATAACGGCGTCGGTGGCTACATTTCCATGGGGACGAAATGCGAAATCACCGATGTACTTATATTTACGTACACGTTGAAGAACAGCATGTGGTCCAACCTTGCAGAGTCCTCCACTGCGGTCTGCCTGATAATCGAATCGCGGTTATGGCGCACAAAACCCCATATTTAATATGGAGGATATCGCGCTTTATTGTATCCTCGTTTTTATTCAGAATAATTAAAATTGACCTAATTGGGCAATATTGAAATTGACCGCTCCCGACTGTTCCGGGAGACGGAAAAGCCTCGTCACAAGGTGTGCGACGAAGTTTGAATGATAGCGTGTCGCGACATATGCTTGCCCAAGAAAACTTGACCTATCGGAACCTATCGCGACTCACGGCGACGATCAGTGTCAAACTTCGTCGCGCGTTCTGTAACCTGGCGTTCCCGTCTTGTGGAATGTTAAGATGGCGCTTTCTGCACTCCAGGCAGGCTTGGTTATCATAACTGATTTGCAACTCGATGATAGATTTATCAAATTAGGTTCGAATTTACCACTTAGAAAATAAATAAAGAACACGTGTTTGCATTTAAATGTGACTACTTCTAAAGTTGTCATTTACACAACTGTTACCAAAGCTGTAATGGTAAAGTAAAGAACTTTTTTGGTAATGAGCCTTCCGTCTAACATTACTAGCGGCAAATATGAGCGCCTCATCTAGAATACCCGATGCAAAAAAAAAAAAAAATCGCGTTCGCTACATTTATAAACTTTTTAATAAAATCTGCATATGTGAAAGAAAGCAGAGAGAAGATTATGTATGCATGTCTGAGAAATGTGTTGTAAGGTTCTTTGTAGTCCGAACATGTACAGTTGCCTGCAAAATAAATGTAGCTTCAAATTATATGAACGAAAGGCTACGTTCCCGGGACCTAACAGGGAATAATGTTTTCGCTTGTCTTGGGTTCCGCTAACTTTTGTGGCCAAATGTAACATCTAAGTGAATTGAACACTGCGTTGGTCGCACGTAGTAATGTGTTCTGCATTGCTCCAAGCCCTACATAGGCTACAATATGCACACTTGCAAAATTTCGAAGAAAACCAACATTGTTTTCTCAAATATTTGCAATATCTTCTAACCTGCGGTAATATGTCCAAATAATTATAAAAACCGCCACATAAGGTAATCCGAAAGGGGACGTATACACTGTCAGTCGGCGTTTAATGCACAGATACCCACAACACGTAACTTCGAAGCCCCACGGCATGTTACCGCATGTCTAATACGACGCCCGGAGCTGAAGTTGAAAAGACATAAAGGAAAACACTAAATCAATTTACGAAGTAAGATGTTGTTCACTTCAATATACATTGAAGGTCAATGTCCCATTTATAGAGTGTCATGCTGTAATCAATGCGATGTTACGTAACTTCAACTTATCTTCTCATATTTGCGTGTCAAGTTTGTGAAATTCCGCATTCACTGCTTAGAAATATAAGGGATATAACGAGACAACATAGAATAATTTAGAATCGCCTTTGGCACATAGGGCTGTTGTTGTACTTGAGCTGAAAAACTCGAGTAGTCAGACAACAGTTCCGCGAGAAACCGAAATGTACGCTTAAATATATATATCGGGAATCAGGTAAATACCGTTTTTATTGCTTACATTGCGGTGCATGGCAGAGTAATAATTATAACCGGGGAGTTCGCAAGGTGTATACACTTGGAACGAATCCTATTTCACGCGCAATTAGGCCAACCTTCTTTACTATCACGTCGAAGCTTGCTCAACCTGTTTATTACTACTAATTTATCTTCCTTCCCGGTGAACAGGTGGGCCCATCCCAGAGACATTAATGCCTATGACGGAATGTGTTTAATTTTTGACTATATTAGTGTTAATTACACCCGGGCTTTTAATTTCACCAACATTGCCGGTAATTATTGTTCTTTGTGGGCCCCAGCGAAGCCACCTTGCAGATACCATTGCCTCATTCCAGGCAATTGACTCACTTCACTTCCCAAAAGTCCGCAGTTGGGCGGCTTTCTCTCGGCATCCCAATATCTACAGCGGTGCAGCCTTTACAGGCGTTTAGCACAATGTAACATTTTTTACTGTATTTCCTCTAACTAGACCCGTACGGCTACTTTTACCTCCTCTGCAGCATTATCACACCTTTTCTATTGTTCAAACCAACATCTTCGTAACATTTACGACTTGGTACGGCGCCCTGGAGGCACATGAGGGCCTTTTGCTTCGGGAAGTGGTGATAAAATTTCCAGATCTTAGAAACGCCATGCCCGTGCGAACTCAGCTAGGACCCTGTTTTCAAAAAAGAACAGTTCGAAATATAATTCCTATAATCATTTGAATTAGAACGTGTAAAGAAATCCCGTTGGTCTTGCTGGAATGCGATGACAGATGAAAGCAAACAAAAACCCAAATGCTTTGGAAAGCTGTTTACGCTTTTGCTGGAGAGTCGTAACACATTGTGAACAAGGCTTCCCTGTGGAATCCGCTGTGGTAAGCCTCGCAAAACGAATAGATTTCTTTGGCTTTTTAGTTCAGTTTCGTGAGCGGTGATAGGAGGTTCGAGTTTCGCAGTTTTCACGACCGGGAGAAAAGCACGTATGCAATAGGGGTCGCGAAGCGCGTTCTTCGTCGAACCACGCAAATTATTCAAACCATTCAAACGAAAACGTTGTAAACGTGTACTACCCCTACATAGTGGTCTCATAAACAGCTTTGTTCTCATCGGAGTTATGCTATAAAACAATATGCTACATAAATATCCTCGCTGCAAGGAACATATAGGCCCTAGAGCGTTTCATTCTTTCATTAAGGTGATTAGAGTTTTAGAAGTATTCTGTTATTCGCTCACATAGACGATCATCGTCAATGAATTCTGCGCACGTGTTTTGTGGTCAATATTTGTCTTCACCTTTCTTCGCTGTCCCTTTAACATCACATCGCGACTGTATTCAATGAAAGAGCAATCACGACATTATCCCTTTGCAGGAGTGGCTTATGCTCTACTTACGGGCGCAGTGCGATCCCACTTGTGCACTCTACGTACCGGAGAAGAACGGGGGTATTGCTGGAGCGGAATTGGCTGGCGCGTGGTCAGGAAGAGCGGGTCTTGCTGCTCGAGCAGCTCCGGTGGCGTGGTATCGATGTTCCTCAGTTCCCATGGTCCCACTTTGGGCTCCACGGCATGACGGCCGGCGATACGCAAGCGTCTGCTCTTCGCCTGCGCTAAACATAATCAATCAGTCAGTTAGTAAACGAATCAATCAATCAATCAATCCATCAATCAGTTAGTCAGCCAGTTAACCAATGGTCAAAACGCTTACGGCAACAGGAAAAACATTTGAGGGCGCTTAAGCTTCGCCTTCACGACTGGAACCCGATAGAATTCAAAGATGCCCGAGTGCATCTCGCGCTTCCCGGCAACTGGAGCGCATGTAACCGTAATGTTTACTGGCAAACGCTTGCCGCGAAGTCTCTGTGGCTCTGTGGTAGAAACGCGGCCTCTTGCGCGGGTCGCGATGCGACGGAAGCGAGCGCCAGCTGGTACTGCAAGGAACCGAGGGCACCGCTCCATGGCCCCAACGTGCACATCGCGGGTACTCTGTGAATGGTAGAAACGCAGCAAAAGGGGTTTCTTTGAGTTTTCACCTAACAGAATTATGTTTTCTCGTATAGTAAAATTACAGTCAGGGATCTATTATGTCCGCAGTGTTGTGCGTAAGTCATAGTTCACGATTTTTCCGTGTATTTTACTTTGAAAATTTTGACTTCTTCAGTACCCAGTTCAAGACCCAGTTCGACGGCAGCGCATTGAAGTGTGCACACGCTAAAGACAATTCTGCATCCTTTGCAGCCATCGCAAGAAGCGGCCGAGATAATCAGCGCTACTGGTAAGATCTGCGACCGTCAAGGCTCTACCACGTGACGAAGAGAGCTGGGGGCGTCGCTGTACCTTCCCGACGGCGGACGGCTTAAATACGGTCCCCCTGAGCCCAGGCGTCCAGTTCGGCGGCAGCGCAATGAAGTGTGCACACGCTAAAGACAATTCTGCATCCTTTGCAGGTGAGAAATAGTGTCGATTTGCTTTGAAATCGTCTTTGCAACTCTGCGCTGCTGCCGAACACGCCTGTTGTGGTTGTCTTTTTTTTTTTGTATGAAAGTAATTGGATTGATACCTGTGCTATCATACAATGACGCCGGGGAAAGGGAAAGAGGGGGAAAGTGATGTAGCAGTCTTGTTTATAGCATTTAAGCGGGAAATGCGTGCTGAACTCAGGGACCTGAGAAAGTCTGTTCAGCACTGCAGTGACGTGTGACGATGTCAAAGACGTGACCCGGGATCTAAAGGCGCTAAGAGATGAATTAAAAAGCTTGGTATCTGAGAATCAAAAACTAAAAACTGAAAACAAGCAGTTAACTATGAAAATACAAGAGTTGGAACAATATCAAAGAAGTAACAACCTTGAGATAAAGGGTGTTCCGGACGAGTGCGACTCTTTAGTAGCCATTCGAAAAATCTGTGAAATAGTCAGAAAGGCAGTTGACGAGAGGGACATTGATATATGCCATAGAGTTATAACTGCGAACTCAACAACCAAGAACATTGTTGTTCGTTTTGTGAGGCGTGCTAAGAGAGACTCGATATTAGCCAAGGCTAAGAAAATAAGAATTGACGCAAAAGACGTTCGCCTGGTTGGTGTTAACAGTGCGATTTTTGTCAATGAACATTTGACACGCCACAACAAGCAGTTACTTGGAGCAACAGTGGCAAAGAAGAAAGAGCTCAAATGGAAGATTGTGTGGACAGCAGCTGGCAAGATCCTAGCAAGGGAAGACGAAGATAGTCTTGTCCTGCGAATCACTTCTTCCGATGAGCTTGCCAAAATGAACTAAAGATTGTATCAGCTAATTATAAGCTTGCTTTCTTTTTACTGTAGATGAGCACGTGTGATGTCTACACAGCAGAAGTATTTACACCGCATTTAAGACCAAGCAAAGTAACTTCTCTCTGATTCATTTCAACATTAGAAGCATAAAAAACAAGCTTGACAGCCTACAAATTTTCTTGGAGTCTCTCGTTCTGAGATTTGAAGTCATTGTTTTTACGGACACTTGGCTGGCAATTACCGCTGATACACCCGTCATTAATAATTACACCTGCATACGCTTGGACCGCGTAGGGAAAAGAGGAGGGGGTGCGGCGGTATATATCAGTCATAGCTATGCTTACACCATTATTGAGGAGTACACAATTTCAAATGCAAATGTTGAATGCTTAGTTATAAAAACATCTCAATTTCAGCTTGCTGCCATATATAGGCAACCAGCTGGTTCTAAACGCGAGTTCTTAGATTTGGACTAAATTGGACTAGCGTGTATGACTGCAGTGATCCTAATGATGCTTACAAGGAATTCTACAAGAAGTTAAAAGTAAGTTATGATGATGCGTTTCCTTTACAATGTGGCCGAAAGAATAAAAAAGCAATAAGAAAACCTTGGATTAACCCTGCACTATACAGAAGAATAAGAGAAAAAACAAGCTGTATCACACTTTTACTAGTACGCGCGATGTAAACCAATTTAAGGAGTTCAAGAAACTTCGAAATAAACTAACTTCAGATCTAAAGAAAGCAAAAGAAAATTATTATGAAAGCTTGTTTCTTCGCCATCAAACTAATGTAAAAAAAGACATGGGAAACAGCAAACAGATTGACAAGCAGAAACAATGCCATAACCAGCGTACAAGAGATTGAGATCAATGGAAATGCGATAACAGGCCAGTCTTTGGCTAACACATTCAATGACTACGTTATACAGTCAGGAAAGGCAAATAGCGCAATCGTAGTCAGTCAACAACCAACAAGACACATCAGTTCTTTACCAAATTCGTTTGTTTTGTATCACGTCCCCCCGCAAGAGAATGAAGAGTTACATAATAGAATGAAGAATGTCGCCGCTAGTTATGCCGAATTTAGGGCTGAGCCAGTAAAGTATATCTCCAAGTTACTGAAAAACGTTCTCACCTATATTATTAACTTAATGTTCGATACTGGTGTCTTCCCTGACCAACTGAAAATAGCAAGGGTTGTTCCGATACACAAATCCGTAGACAAAAACGCCGTTACAAATTATCGGCCAATATCCGTATTAACTGTTTTATCAAAAATCTTTGAGTGGGCAATTAATGATCGCATAACAAAGTTCTTAGAGAAATATAATATCATATCTAGTTCGCAATTCGGATTTCAAAAACACAAGTCAACTGAACAGGCACTACTTCGTGCAAAGGAGAAAATTATTCAAGGTACTGAAAATAAGGATTTTACTTTAGGTCTCTTTCTAGATTGGCGGAAAGCATTTGATTCGGTGAATCATGATATTCTACTTCTAAAACTGCAGTGTTATGAAATACGTGCCGTGTCATTGAAGTTAATAACCAGCTACCTTGAGAAACGCTTCCAATTTGCAGATGTTAATAATTATTCCTCGACGTCGTTAAATGTAACAAATGGAGTACCCCAAGGATCAGTATTAGGTCCTACCCTGTTTTTGTTATACATTAATGACCTAACTCAGATTGACAACACCCTTGATATAGTAATGTTTGCGGACGATACTAACGTATTTTTTACTTCACGGACGAAACGAGAACTTCAAGAAAAGACTAATCATTATCTACAAAACCTATCCAAATGGCTAAATGATAATTGTCTACAATTAAATGCCTCTAAAACTAAATACATTGTAACGAAGAAGCGTAGCCGCCTGCGCCACAGCACCATCGCCACCGGCATGAGCTCCTGGTTGCTGTCTTTCGCCGAACGCTTGTGACAGCTACCCGTTCGCGCCCGTTGCTAATAAATCTCTTAGCAAGTGGTGGACGTGCTGGGTTTCGACCACCCTGGAACTTCGCAGTCGCACTCTACCCCCCATCATGCTCGACGACGCACGCACTCCTCCAGCTCCTCCAACGGCGCCGGCCACCTTGCTTTGTGCCGGTGCCTTGCGTCAGCGAGATCCCCCTATCTTCTCCGGCACAGATGACAAAGACGTTGAAGATTGGATCTCGTCTTATGAGCGAGTGAGTGCCCATAACCAGTGGGATGACGTTACCAAGTTGAGAAACGGCGCATTTTATCTTGCGGACGTTGCGAAACTATGGTTTCTAAACCATGAAGCCGACCTCACTTCGTGGTTGGTCTTCAAGACCAACTTTACCCAAGTTTTCGGTCGGCCTGCAGTAATAAAGTTTCCTGCAGAACAACTTTTGCGCACATGATCCCAAGAGGCCGGAGAAAACTTCACAAGCTACATTGAGGACATTGTCGACCTTTGCAAACGGGTGAATGCGTCGATGTCAGAGGAGAAGAAGGTCAAACATATAATGAAAGGTATTCAGGACGACGCATTTCAAATGTTATTATCGAAGAGTCCTCACACTGTCGCTGAAGTGATAGAATCGTGCCAGAGTTACGACGAGTTGCGCAGGCAACGGCTTCACACCCGACGTCCCACCCCACCCGCCGACTCTCTATCAAGCCTTGGAGTCGACGACAACCATGCTGCTCTCTTCGTAAAAATCCAGGAATTCGTTCGCGCAGAGGTCGCCCGCCAGCTATCTTTGATATCTTTTGTCCAGGAACCACCCCCTGCTTTGCATCCTACGATCCGCGACTTCACTCAAGAACAAGTCTCTCAAGCCGTTCCTCCAGCCGTTGAGCAAACACCAGTCACGGCTCCTCTCACTTACGCTGAAGCAGTTTCCCGATCTCGTCCACAAACGCCCCTGCCGCCCTCTATGCATCGACCACCGACATTTTTGCCGCCATCTATGCCGCTTCACGACCGCCGGCATTTTCCTCCTATGCCGCTGCCCGACCGACAGCATTTTCCGAATCCTCAACCGCGACTCGGACCTTATCCCCACCAGTGGCGCACCTTCGATGACCGCCCAATATGTTTTGCTTGCGGTGGTGCTTGTCACGTGGCGCGCCATTGTCGTCGTGGCATGGTTCCTCTTCAGAACATCCGGCGAGCGCCACCTTTCCCCGCTCCGTTTTCCTCTTCGCCTTCCAGCCTTCCTACCTCTTCCTTTTCTCCTGACCACCAAACCACCTCTACTCGCCGCTCACCATCTCGCCGTCGTCGCTCGCTTTCTCCGATGCGGCGCCGTCCCGTGTCCACCGAGCAGGAAAACTGATGGCCGCAGTTCCTGAGGCACGAACTGCGTCCACGTCGCAACGCCCAAGTCCTCGTCCCTCTCCAGCCAACGTCATTGAAGTCTCTGTCGAAGGAATCACCGTCCTGGCACTTGTAGATACAGGAGCCGCCGTATCCGTAATTTCCGCCGAACTCTGCCGCACACTACGAAAGGTTTTGACGCCTCTCTCCGAGTTCTCCCTTCGAACTGCGAACGCTCAAAATATAACGCCTCTCGCTGCCTGTACTGCTCGCGTCTTCATTCAAGGTCTACTGTATACCGTCGAATTCGTCGTGCTGCCCACTTGTTCCCATGACATCATATTAGGCTGGGACTTCCTTGCAAATAATAACGCCGTTATTGACTGTTGTCATGCCGAACTCGAACTTTCTGCACTTCCCGACGTCGAGCCTATCAAAAACGACCCTTCCAGTGTTAAACTGTTTGTTTCCGAAGACAATTCCGTCCCTCCACGATCTTCCCTGCTTGTGCCTGTGTCGTGCGCCGCTTTTTCTGATGCCACTGTTCTCTTTACGCCCTCTGAGCTGTTCATTCACCGCCGATGTTCTCCGCTGCCCTTTGCTCTCCTTACTCTTCGCAATGGCGTCACGAAAATGGTCGTCGACAAACCCCACAGCCTGCCCTTTAGCTTTATCTCATGGTGAATGCCTAGGCCTTGTTCAACCGGTCGACACCTTTTACATCTTTGACACTCCTGCCGTTTCTACTTCTGCGGGCCTTGGCGCACTTACTTGTGATTCTGCGATTGATCAGTCACTCCTCGACGCTTTCCACTGCTCCATCGACGATGGCACGTCATCTTCAGAACGAAGCCAGCTTATTGCTCTCCTGCAGAGGTTCAGCGCTTCTTTCGACAGCCATGCTTCCGGTTTGGGCCGCACATCGACCGTTTTTCACCAGATAGATACCGGCAGTCATGCACCTTTACGGCAGCGCTCTTACCGAGTTTCCGCCTCTGAGCGCCGTGTCATTGACCACCAGGTTGCTGACATGCTCAAGCGTGGCGTTGTGCAGCCTTCCAACAGTCCCTGGGCATCACCGGTCGTCCTCGTTAAGAACAAGGATGGCTCTATTCGATTCTGCGTCGACTACCGACGTCTGAACAAGATAACGCGCAAGGACGTTTACCCGTTACTGCGCATCGACGACGCCCTCGACTGTTTGCAGGGAGCTGAGTTCTTTTCTTCGCTGGATTTACGTTCCGGATACTGGCAAGTCCCCTTGGCACCATCTGATCGACCTAAAACAGCATTTGTAACACCTGATGGATTGTACGAATTCATCGTAATGCCTTTCGGCCTGTGCAACGCTCCAGCCACTTTGGGAGAATGACGGATAATATTTTACGCGGCCTCAAATGGAACACATTTATGCTACCTGGATGACGTAGTTGTCTTTTCCGCGGATTTCCGAACCCATCTCAGCCGTCTCGAGCAAGTTCTCAAATGCCTTACTGACGCGGGACTTCAACTTAACTTAAAAAAATGTCGTTTCGGCGCCCGAAAGCTCACTATTCTTGGCTATGTTGTATCACGAGATGGCGTCCTTCCGGATCCAGCCAAGCTCCGCGCTGTCACCGACTTTCCGCAACCAAAGAAGTTAAAGGAGCTTCAAAGTTTCCTTGGTTTATGCTCATACTTCCGACGTTTCATTCGAAATTTCGCTTCCATAAGTGCACCCCTGACAGGCCTTCTAAGTGGCGACAAAGAACTTTCCGCTTGGTCACCCGCCTGTGATGACGCCTTCACGAAATTACGCCGCCTGCTAACCTCGCCACCTATCCTCCGCCACTTCGATCCTGCAGCGCCCACAGAGGTCCACACCGATGCCAGCGGCGTCGGACTTGGCGCCGTACTCGCACAACGAAAAGCGGGCTTTGATGAATATGTCGTTGCCTACGCAAGCCGAACTCTGACAAAGGCCGAGGCTAATTACTCTGTTACAGAGAAAGAGTGTTTAGCCATTATTTGGGCCCTTGGAAAAATCCGTCCTTATTTGTATGGCCACGCTTTCGATGTCTTCACTGACCATCACGCCCTTTGTTGGCTGTCTACCCTTAAAGACCCATCTGGCCGACTTGCTCGCTGGGCCCTTAAGCTACAGGAGTACGACATCCGCGTCCTCTACCGTTCTGGCCGCAAACACACGGACGCTGACGCCCTTTCTCGCTCCCCGGTCTCCGCTGACTGCGCTTGCCTATCCGCCCTTGAGCCCACAGTTCCATCTCATGCACTGCGCAACATGCCGTCGGAGCAGCGCAAGGATCCCTGGATCGGTGCTCTCATCAGCATCCTTTCTGATCCATCCACCTCTTCACCATCTCGCGCTCTTCGCCGCCAGGCTACCCACTTCTGTATTCGCGACGGCCTTCTTTATCGTCGTAATTACCTCTTTGACGGTCGCAAGTGGCTTCTCGTGATACCCCGCCATCTCCGTGATCTTATCTGCGACGCTTTCCACGCAGACCCTCAGTGCGCACATGCCGGCCTCTTCAAGACCTATGCTCGACTACGCATCCGATTTTATTGGCGCGGCATGTATAACTATGTCAGAAAGTTCATTCGCTCCTGTGCTCAGTGCCAACGCCGAAAATTACCTCCCGGACAAGTCTACCCGTCACAACCCCTTCCCTGCCCTCGTCGGCCCTTTGATCATGTTGGTATCGACATCTACGGACCGCTACCCTCCACTCCTGCAGGCAACCGCTGGATTATTGTTGCAGTGGATCACTCGACCCGCTATGCTGAAACAGCTGCTCTGCCGACTGCCACCGCCCGCGACGTTGCATCGTTTCTGTTACGACATTTCGTTCTTCGCCACGGTGCCCCTCGCGAACTTCTGAGCGATAGAGGCCGCGCCTTTCTTTCCGATGCTTTGAAGGCACTACTCGACGAATGCCGAATCGTTCACCGCACCAGTACAGCGTACCATCCGCAAACTAACGGCATGACCGAGCGCTTCAACCGTACTCTTGGCGATATGCGCTCCATGTACGTCGCCTCTGATCATTCGAACTGGGACCAAGTTCTCCCTTTCGTGACGTATGCGTACAATACTGCGACCCAAGCAACTACTGGTTTTTCCCCTTACTTTCTCCTTTACGGACGAGAACCTTCTACTACTCTCGATGCCATTCTGTCATATACACCTGATGCGTCCGAAAGTACTCCGCTATCTGAAGCTGCTCGTCATGCCGAGGAATGCCGCCAGCTTGCCCGCTCTTTTTCCACCGAGGACCAGTGGCAGCAGCAATCCCGTCAACCTGCCGGCCGTTGTGCACCAACTTTTTTGCCTGGCTCTTTCGTATGGCTTCGGGTACCCGCTACTACACCCAGCCTCTCCTCAAAACTTGTCGCAAAGTACCTAGCACCCTACCGCGTTCTCGAGCAAACGTCCTCCGTCAATTACATCGTAGAGCCGCTGACGCCATCGACAGACCTACGCCATCGCGGCCGCGAACTTGTCCACGTCTCTCGCATTAAGCCGTACTACAACCCAATAGTAGGCTCTTCGCCTTAAGAGGAAGCTTTAGCTCGAGTGCTCCTATCTAAATACATGTAAAAGGAGAATTCGTTTTTCTCGGCAACCACTGCACCAAGTTTGACGAGGTTTGTTGCATTTAAAAGACAAACTTAAAATCTAGTGACTGTTGGTTTCGAATTTTCGAGTTAGTTCGTGAATTTTTAATTAAAAATTGCCAAAAATCGAAAATTTTCGAAAAACGAAACTATCAAGTTTACAACTCTGTAACTCAACCACTAAACATGATAATAGGATTCTGTGAATTGCATCTAATAGTACATCTAAAGCGGACAAAATGGATTTGTTACACATGAATATAAAAAATATTTAATCATACGGAAATACAACTTTTGCAAAACCATTGTAACCGACGTAACAAATTCACGTAAGATGTAAAATGACATATTGAATTTGTCCGCTTTGAATGATCTAATGGATGCCGTTTACAGAACCGCGATATCAGTTCTTGATGCAGAGCTATGAATTTGTAAACTTCGTGCTTCCATGTTTTTCAAACGGTCAAATATTTGAAAACGGATTTAAGAAAATTCAAGCCCTAAATCGAAATTCCGCTTCCAACAGTCACTAGAATTTAACTTTCTCTTTCAAATGCAACAAATTTCATCAAAATCGGTCCAGGGGTTATCTCATAAAAACGTTTTTGCGTTTTACATGTATTTGAATAGGCCGCATCGGAGTTGGGCCCGAGCTAAAGCTTCCTCTTAAGCCGCCAGGATGGCGCCTTTTTCTGCGGAGGGCGATTGTAACGAAGAAGAGTAGCCGCCTGCGCCACAGCACCATCGCCACCGGCATGAGCTCGTGGTTGCTGTCTTTCACCGAACGCTTGTGACGGCTACCCGTTCGCGCCCGTTGCTAATAAATCTCTTAGCAACATCATTTTTTCTCCTCCAAATAAACGTGACCAACATGACATGCATATTACGTATAAAACCGAGATTATTCAGCGAACACCTGAGCGAAAATTCCTAGGCGTTTGGTTCCAAGAGTCTTTGGTATGGTCATATCACGTCGACCATTTGGTAGTCGATATAGCTCGATCAATACGATGTATTAGAAAGTTTTCTACATTAATACCTCTTCGGCTAAAAAAGAAACTCTTTATTACACTCTAGTATATTCTAATATTGCCTACTGTTCGCTAGTATGGGGCACGACCACTCAGCGCAATTATAATAGATTAACGGTACTACAAAAGCGCGTGCTACGTATTTTTGAAAATTATGCAGGAGATATGCGTGACTTACCTACCAGGAAGTTATTTCTGAAACACAACGTGCTTATGGCCAATCAAATTTATCTCTATAAATTAGTGCAACATATGCACACCACAAACATATACAAAGACAGTGATATGGTAGTTGAGCATAAGTACGGGTTTAGACAGCATAGGAGGACGCTTCCGAAGATTAGGACAAATTACGGGAAATAATCGGTAACGTATCAAGCTATACATATTCTAAATAAAGAGAAAGACATAATAAATTGGGCAGACAGCCGTGGTAAACTTAAAATAATGTACAAAACGTTCCTTGTCAGAACAGCATGTGTATTGTAGACTGTTTTACATTACTTTCTACTATGTCCATGGCATTCCTGATTTTCTTCTTTTTTTCTGTTTTGTAAGCCCAATGTACGGGTACATAATCGTTCTCTACATATCTGTAACATGATAAAGGGTCTATTAGCTATCTAACACATGAATCCTGTGTGACCTTTTCTATATGCATATCCATCTGCGTGACCTATGCACACATGTATGCATTTCATACTTCTTTTCTGATGTATTAGAAGTCACTTTCTTTCCTTCATCGGCTGTACATTAAGTACAACTGTAATTTTAATATAATGTGCACCTTATTGTATATGTTATTATACGCGTAAATGCTGTATGAACTGAACGGGGGCAGGGGCCCAGTCAGGCTATTTCTGCCTTTAGTCTCTGTCTCCGCAGGAAATACCCTGAAATAAAGTGATTTTGATTTGATCTGATTTGAAATACTCGACGTCACATGCAGGGCTTACGCATAGGTGATCCGAAAATGGCGAAACGATATCCGACACTGGACGCCGATGCCGAAGCCGGATTTTCGGCGACAAGGGCTTGTTAATGCTATCGCGGTAAAATGCCGACAAAGAGAGACAGAAACGTGCTAGGGCTGCTGAATTTTTCGTGCCCCTTAAGCTGCGAAAATTTTTTTACCCTAGTTTCAACATTGAAGCCTTAGATACCTGCCTTGTTTCGGCGCCCCAGTCAATGAAATATTCTGTGAATGATTCACACATTTCCTCAGTCAAAGATTCAGTCAGTCAAACGATCAGCCAGTCAGTCAATAAATTAACTTTTGAATCAGACAGTCAGTGAAATAATCAATCAGTAAGTGGTTCAATTAACCCGTCACTGAATCAATTAGTGCATGAATAAATATCGCTATCAACCCTATTCTGCGGCACTAAATCGAATATTCATTCAAATTCACTCATTTTGACTGTCAATCACTGTAGAAAGACTTGAACGGTAAATCAAACAATGAATATTTGGAAAGCATACGTAAGGTGAAACTCACAAGCAGTTCCAGCAGTTCTGAAAAGCTTATGTCTTCTGGAAAACCAGCAGTGCATTAGTTATCAGTGCAGTGCGGATTATATCATCGTTACGCGTAGAAAGACACAGTGAAGCGAGACTTTCTACAGGGAATATTGACTGGGGGCCATCCGCTGCGGGTAGATACTCGCCCGCGCCAAAAGCCCAGACACTTCATCGTCTTGAGTCTGTTGAATATCTTTGTGCCAAAACATTGAAATGTATGTGACGCAAAATTTGTTTAAATTATAGGCTTTATAATGTTCAGAGTGCGCACAGCGGTTAATGGGAGATACCATAGATGAGGGCTCCGCATTATTTGTCAATCAGCTAGGGCTGTTTAACGTGGACCCATATGATTTTATACGAGCGTTGTTATGTTATACAAATGTGGGTACATGTTGTCGACGCCGCCACACATTTATTGATATTCGCGTGTGGCGTGGTTTCTAAATAGACTAGCACAGCGCGTGCAGCTATCTGCATATAGCACGCATGTGCCCACTGCGCCGGCATGCTTTGCTTATCCTCCATTGTCGGGCCTGACCTAAGCCAACTAACCTAACTTGATTCTTCGTACGATACCCTAACCTAGCCTACAGAATCTACATACTAGAATGAGGAGAGTATGCTTGGGAGTCCAAAGAAGCGCGCTCATTGATAATGAGCTCTATTTGATGCGCTGCAGTTTTATCGTAACTGCGAGCATCGAACACGTGGCACTATCACACATTGTACCACACAATGCGCTTGACCCGTGGCTAAAGTTATAGAAGACTCCCAAAGCATTTGCTTCTATAGAGCGGCTACCTTTTGTTGATGCAATTGCTCTTTCTTTCATTTATTAATAATTTTTGGTGCTATCTGTTCGATTCAGCGTCTTTGTGCACGTAGAATCTTTCTAAGAAGCTACACATATTAGCGGCTGTTGGCACTGAAGCATCCGCCCCTTACAATGCAGCGTCTTGTATAACATTGAACTCGCTATCCGATCCCTGTGTGTGCGAAGGAAAGCATACGAGGGTTGCAGAGTTCTATGATTGAGCATGCGATGCTCAATGATGGAAGTCTGCTGATCGACGGCACGCTGAAGCGAGAGAGCCGGGAGGGGGGTAAGGAGATGGACTGTCGTGGCTGCACATGGTTGTCCGTGCGGTGGAGAACATACGCTGACCCTGCTTTGTCTTGGAGTTAATCTGGAGTGGGGGCATGGTTAAGCGAACAGAGATGGTTCGTCGCTTCATGTGCGATGTCTTCTCGCGCGCCAAGTGAAGAAGATGGCGTAATTCCGCTTGCTGGCAGGCGTTGAAGCAAAGGGCCACTCCAAGGCTCGCTTCCTGATGTCGACGTTCTTCATCATGACTGCATTGTTCGCGTTTGCGCTTGCGCAAGCGACACGGTGCTTGCTAAATATATTTCAAGGGAATGTTTATTGCGACTTGGGGGTACCTATAAAACCATGAAACTATACTATGCCTAATTGCTTAATACTTCGCTATCGATATGAAATTGTTTGTCTGCTTGATGAAACTTGACGGCACCATTTGTTTTTTTACAAAAGGTGCTGTTTAAACACGCACAACTAAATTTTCACAGAGAAGGGCTATAGTTTTATTCCTCTTTTCAACGAATTTTTTTACGGTGGGAGGTGTTATTACGGTGGTACTAATTTTAATATGGTGGTCCTCGCGCTCCCTAACTGGTCTTATACGTAACTTAGTACAAAGGTCATAGTTAATTGAGATGGCTTTTACTTCGTTGGCGCATTAAATATAACATGCACCCCTTATTATTAGGCAATCTTATAAAACTGCCTTGTGTTGTTAACCACTGAATAAGGGTAATGGTACAAACTGTGCATAAAGAATGATAACAGAAAGAATACATGGTCTTGTTTTCTTTGCAGGTGTAACGAAATCTACGAAGCTCAAATTTTAAGCAATTCAACTAAAATAACATGATCCCCGTTTTCGCGACATATAAACTTGGAGTGACATAGGAATTTCTAAATATGGCTAAATGGCTTATTAACACAGTAAAACGAGTTTGAGCACTTCATCTTGCAACTTTCGTACTGAATGATACCTATTCTCTTAACATTTCTAGCGCATCACGCCAGAAATTTAATTAGGAGGTTTACGTGCATATACTACCACTTTATTGTTAGGCACGCCATAATGGTGGTTGCCGGACTAAGATTACAAAATTGGGGCTGTTTAACGTGTATCTAAACACGAATGGTTTTCTTTTTGCATTTCGCTATCCTCAAAATTCCGAAGACTGAGCGCGATTGAATTGCCGATCTCGTGCTCAGCATTGCAACACCTTTTGCCACTAAACTACCCGGTGGTCATCACACTAGGAAGCCTGCAACGTCTAGCCATAGAGTTAATATAATCAACTCCCGAGCAAAAGTTCTCAGACCGCCCATGCATTGAAATTGGTAAATTAAAGGGTGCCACTTTGTTGCTACTCTGCACGGACACACAAACACACAGGCGCAGACGACGAGATGTGATTCCGGCTAGATACGCAAGCAACGCGATACTGAGCCTCCCTTTGCATGGTGGCGCCATCTACTTCAGGCACCTGAAAGCGCATTCTCTATCGCACCGTAAGCAAACAGAGGCTGCGTATCACGTGGAACGGTCAACGACTGCTCTCGCGACTGCATGGCACGAACCTGAACCAGCCAGAGCAGGACTAACTCCTTCTCCCCTAGAATGTAAATAGGGTTAACGAACGCAGACCATGCACTCCAAGAAAAGTTTACACCCTTTGGAGTGCCCTTTCTGCCACACAACAATAATCGTCACCTGCCTTGATGCGTTTCCTTTCTTGAAAACACCGCGCCGCCTACTTTTCTGTCGGGAATGCTATCATGCTTATAACGCGCATGGCGTTCATTACTGGAAAGTACCGGGCTCGCAGCGTTAAAGAAAGGAAATGCATCAAGGCAGATGACGATTATTGTTGTGTGGCAGAAGGGGCACTCCAAAGTGTGTACACTTTTCTTAGAGTGCAAACCCACGAATACCAAAGGTGAAGACAGCGCACACCGACAACATAGTGCCTTACACGCGGAAGCAAATCGCTAAGGACCACAAATATACACGGACGCTGCCTGACAAAAGTTCCTGTAAAATGTATGGCGCTACCTTATGTCACACAAAAAACGGGCAGGCACACGACGTGAACTACAGCGTCTATGCTTAGTGTATAGACACAAAGCTTAAAATTCAAGCAGTTGGAGACGCCATTAAAGTCAGTGGTGGGCAAACAGGGCGCACGTTTCACATCTACATTAATATTCAAGAAGCCCTCAAGCAGCTGAAATCCCGATCATACAGGATTACCATAGTGCTGCACATAAAGCAAGCCCACTGCCACCTGCGGGATAATAAAGGCGTATGCTTTCTCGTGTAGAGGACAGGAGGCCACTGCATGAGGGCAGTGGGGAGCGGCGAGGCCCATGAGGCTGCAGGCGAGAAAACTAGAGAGGACCGCCATCGCAGTATTCACGTAAGCCCACCATTGCTGGACCATATCTATAGCTCTCCGTCAGCTGTCGCTGTACTATAGTACCCAAAAGAACACGAGTGGATAGTTATACTACTGGAGTCTATCCTAGCATCATTCCTCCCACTTCCATGTGCCTTCCACGAGCAGCCCCGTTTCTCATCGGGAAAGAAGAGCTAAGGCAAACATTACACCGGACGTTTCGAGTAAATAGAAACAGAAGTGGGTTGCCCTAACTGCCCTGCGATAAGCGCCGGTCTCAAACATCAGATCTGGTCCTGTTCTCCTACACCCAACCTCACAAGCAGCAAGCACACCCGACCTCTAATGGAAGTGTGGTAAGACGACTGATTCGCACTACAAAAAGGCGCCGCCAGAAGAATGAACCCTTGAAGTTTGGAGTCCTCCGCTAAGGATGCAGGCATCCTTCCTTTCACTTGATTCCTTGCCCTCAATGTTAGACCACATGACATTGTTTCTGATAAAAGTTTCAATCAATCACTGTTCAATAAATTAATTCTAAATATTACACGACAACATTATAGATGACCATCCGTTCTTTACGAAATATCGACGAATCTTTTACAGTTTATCCACACGTACGTGCTACCTTAAATTAATATTTTTGGATAATGTGTTGCATATTTTTAGCCTCACAATATAGTGTCGTAGAAGCATGGCGGTACTCTCGAGACTTCAACTACTGAGCCCAGCCTTTCCTAGAATGCATGTCACGTTAAAAACCATTACAATGTCATAACTTAGTGCTCTGTCAAGCTATGTGGTAGATAAGGACATATACATATTACAGAAAAATAGCCAGGCCCAGCCTATTTAAAGGGCAAAAAGAAATATAGGAATAAAGCCATGAGCAGCGGATGTTTTACGTAGAAACTATTTTGCAACCGTTTTGCACAAACCAAGAAATTTCTGAAAAATGAAAAGTAAGTTACGTTAACATCCCCGGGCATCCTTGGAGGCTTTGTGACACAGCAGGAGTGCAGTCTTCGTATGAGTGGCGGCTCCATTGGCAATGTGAAGGGTTACTGCAGTTGTAAGCGGGCCTACGGATGATGAAATTTGCTTGTCAGCATATTCGTCGAGTGCTGTTTTCGTCGTAATGGTGTCTCCATTAGTAGTAAGCCCAGGCTTTGTGAACAGGCACGAGTGCAGTTTTCGCCATAATCGTGGCTGCAGTAGTGGTAGGCCCACGAAAACAGGGGTTTGATAGCACATTTGTTTCACGTAAAAACATGTGTAAAAATTTAACGAACAGTAGCAGACGGCAGATGCTGCGGCTGATACCACATATACCCTTTGACTTGCACTACTTACAAAAGGAAACCAATCAATTACAGATGGGTGTCGCAAAGTTATCCATAAATAAACAGGACGTCAACTACCTATGGCTGTCTTTGAACACCGAACCTGGCGTGACATGATGTTTGCTTTTTTTAAGCAAAGCTAGCGCTGAAATGTGTAAGTTTGTACGCCCGCTGAAATCACATTATAATAATGAATCCTCAAGTTATCTAGTGATAATATTCCGCAAATATTACCCTAAGAGAAAGAAATGAGGTCTGCTCTTTCACGCTTGCAAAGGAACACGGTTGCTGAAATCTGCAAGGTGATCAATTTTTCTTTCTGACGTAAGTGAATGAAGTAGGGACAGAACACATGTGCTATTTGGCGGCTTTACATCAAGGCCATCTTCCGTTCATATTCCCCCTGGTTCAAGCAGAAAGAAGACGTTTTTATTAAACAATACATTCGAGATCATAAGCGTTTATTGCGAAAACGTACAATTAGTTATTTCTTGTTCCCTAGAAAAATAATTAATATGTAATAATTAGTTCTACTATACTCGCTCGTGGTCTCGTCCCTCAATTGCAGAAATTTGTGTGGTCAGCATCAGTGCAGGTCCAATAAGTAAGAACTGTGAGAATAGCACTACTTTTGCTGTATTCGTTCTCAAAATATGTCACAAACTAGAAATGTCTTCTAATTTAATTTGACATGCGTTACAAAGCGCGGCCTTCCTGGATCACTTTTAGCGCAACTCCGATTAATTCCCAGGAAAGTTTGGTGCGGGGCACCGCGCAAGTAGGTACGCGGTTCAATTTCATTGTCGCGAGAAGGGCCCTAACTATTTCCTTTTAAAAAATATTTGTCATGTATAGCTAAAGTAATTAGTATACACCTAATAAGTAAGTATATACTTAGTAGGTGTACTTAGTAAGTATAAGTGTATACTTAGTAATAGCTCAGTAATTCAATATATACCAAGACATTTATTCATACACAATATACGAAGCATCAGCATCACTTTACGTAGATTTGACAAAAAAAAAAGAATGAGCTACGCTAGGCTTTTTTGATGTACACACAGCGAACTCTGTGGCTTCTGTCTAATGAGCCAATTTCGGAATAACTGGTGCAAGGCATTAACGACGAAAAACATGGTACCATAGTTACCATGTACTATGAATACGACTACCACTCAATTCTGACCTTCACTGAATATTTTTGCCTTATCCGCTGACGTTGAAGTGTCAATTCCGGTAATTTTTGAGTTCCACGGGTGTCAGTGAAGTTCGCAGAAGACGTTCCTTTTCACATGCTCTTCGGTTGGATATTCAAAACAACAGGGTTTAGCTTTGCGTAGATTTTTTTACAAATTAAGGTATTTGCCTGCAGAATTATTGGTCACATTGTGTTATGAGGTAAATAGCGGTAAAAGCAGAGCATGCTGGGATATAATGCCACAAAGCTATGAGAAGTGGAGAATCGTGATGCGGGGTTATGCGCGAGATGTTTCTGTCGCAAGAAATTGCGTTCCCTGTGAAAGGGTGAGTGACGATTGAAATATGGTGGTGCGATCATGGATGCAGAATTTTCTGTCTTCGCTAGCCGAAAACACAGTTTGAGCCAATGTCGATCGCATTGATCCGATGAGATTAGGCCTAGAATAGTCCCCGAATTTGTGCGCCTGCTACTGACGCACCTCGCCTGAAGCATAAGTCATGAGGACAAAAAATGAGGGCGTTTATATTGTTGAGTTGCAACCAGCATTTCACACCAACAATTTGTAATTTCTTATAGTGTACACCCAAAAATTCAGAACCGTTGGCACGGCCCACTGTTAACGTCGGTGCATCGCCGTTCCGCAAGGCTGTGAGTCGCACTCACCGCCGCGTCCCTTAATAAATGAGACCACGCACGTGGGTGTATTCGTATATATGGTTAAGATGACTTGTTATTCAACTTCCGAGATGCACATTTGGGGTTTCATCCGAAAGAGGCAACAAGCTGTGGCCTCTTTAAAACAGCAGCCTGCAATAACCACCTCGTTGAGCTGCCAGTGGTTTCAGGATTGGTATCGGCGTGCGTTCATGCGTCGAAACTATGCGTTGGCTAATTGAGCGATCATGTGATGTAAGTCCTAATATCTGTCCGCTCTATTGAACAAGTGAGCTGCTCGCTTTAAAAGCGTGCGAAGTCTATAAATAGTAAGTAGTATTTGTGTCTCTTGCTCAGCTTTTTCGAACATGTACCGTGGCCAGGCTTTTACACGTTACAGCAATAATATAACCGATAAGAATGACTTCTTTAAAAATGTAATTATTCACGGTTACTAATAACTGCTCCATAAAAATATTTAAGAAAGTATTTTCTACCCTCTTTTCGCCTACTGCGCTGCACAAATAGAGTAAATAGAACGAGCTTCGCTGGCATATTCAATGCGGCTTCTGCAAGGCTTGACAGGTTGTTTTTTAAATAGAAATTGCTTTCGATTTTTTTCCGATAACCTTTTCTCGCGTTTTTCTTCAACACATCTGCAGCGACAATGAACCCTCACTCAATGTGTGCGATGGAGCGAAGGGCTGTGTTGTAAAGCACGAACACCTGGCTTACAAGATTGTGGGTACTCAATGTGTGCGACGCTGAGATATCGGTCATGTATGAAACGCGGCGTCGCATTATGCCTGCGGATGAAACAAAACTCTTCCAATAATGCCAGTAAGAAAGTGCGAAATCGGTCATGGCTAATTTCCTGTGATATCAAAGTGCAAAGTGGTAATCGCTATGCAGAAGCACTGTTTAAATCTGTCGGCCAGCATGATGGACCTCCTTTTGGTGCCCTTTACTCGTTTAGGCGTTTACCTTTAAACGCCTAGTTGTAGCAGATGCCAGGAAATTTTCAAATTACGGGAGAAGGTGGGCAAATCTATGATGTACTTTTTATTGTGATAGCAATTATCTGGACAATCCGGGCGCATTTATGCCGTCGCCGTGAGGTTCCATTTGAGTAGCAAGGTTTAGTTTAGCCTTTGCAGCCGAACGTAAAAGCATTACGTACGTAAAGAAATGGCGTCGTCCTCACTGCGCATGCTCGGAACGTTATTATATTTCTGCCGTTTACGCGCGCTATGATAACGTACGTTAGTTGGCGAGTTTAACGTCCGTAATCTTTACAGACGCTAAGTTATAGCGGTATCGAACATGGCGGCACCCATGGTTCCCCCCTTCAGCGTGAATTCTCGTGATGGCTACACTGTCACTCGCGTTGATCGCCAGTAACTATTGTGATGACCTTTCGCTTTCTCTAAACACACCTGAAAGATAAGTTATAAGCGCATAGCACCTCCATTTTCTGAGATCGTTCAGCGATTCTGGCGCCCGCACGCCTAACGAGACGCGTCCACATAGCAACAGCAGAATGGTTGCTACTGAACCGTCTTGGCTTGGATATGTTTGGCACGACGCACCAGATGGCGCGCTGATATATAACGTTTTCTTTACGTTTGTGTTTCCGTAAGGTAAACTAAAAGACTTGAAAGTACGCGCACCGTAACGTTCGGCAAAGGTGCTTACGTTTAAAACGTCCGTAAGGCGAGAAGCGTTATTCCAAAACTGTCTAGTGAAAGCTTGCGAAGGTGAGCCTGCGAACGCGGTTCAATCTCGCGTGCGCCAGTGACGAACGCGGTCTGGTTGCGTGCCCTCTCCTCTGGCGCGCGAGGCAGTGAAGTGAGGCGAGGGTAGGAAGGGCGTTCTTCTCCCGTGGCTGTCATGGTGCCTCGATGTCCTCCTCGCCCGCCGCTCCGTACCGAGCGGAGACATTACGGCGTCTGCTAGGCGTTGCAGCAGACGCCTTTGGCGGACGCCGTAGGAACTTTGCCGGCGCTCGTGTGTCTTGGAAGCGATCTGCGACGTGGCCAAAGAGTGCGCCCGCGCGAGCCTCATCTTCAAAGCGATCTGCGATGTTTGCAGAGTGCGCATAGTGCGGTAGCTTCGTATGCGCTGTGCCTTCGTTTGCGTTGAAGCGACAGATGCACGGAGGTCAGTTTGTTTGAGGCTACTGCCGCGATTCTTAACTCCAGCGTTTGCACGGACTCTTTCCACTGTCATTGAGCGAGACGTGTTCATGTTTACCTGTGCGCAGGTGATACCGTGCTCGTTAGTTTAGTTAAAACACGTTGACGGGCTAGTTTGTTTGAACCCACAATAGATTGGGTAACCGCGACTGAATAAGGATGTAGAATAAAGCTGACATGCGCAGACAGCGCTGTCTTTGTGTGTCCGTTTCTTTCTACTTCTTCGTTGAGTCATGCTTACATATTATGTCATTGTTCATTTACTTAGTAGGCGAATTTTCACAAGTTGATATGGCCGACAAAACTACTATCCATACTTCGAACAGCTATCTACAAATTTGCTATTGCAATCGGTGTTTCATCTTTCGCGGGGAACTGCTAATTTTTAAACTGCATGATATTCAACACCAAATTCTGTTTTTGTGATAAAATCAGAAAAATAGGCGTATGTGTGTGACGTGTGTATCAGAAAAACAGGAATCATATGCATTTCAAAGCTGAAGGCTTCACTCTATATCAGGGTAATCTTAGAATGCACAAAGCGGTAGGTAATTACCACTTATGAAGGCCGCTAGAAAGCACTCCCAGAAGATGAGTGAGAAATTTACTAAAACAGCAAAGCAGAGGTTGGACGACATTACGCAATCACTGTACCACCGTGTACAGCCTGTCATCAAGGTAGTCCGTCCCAAGCCTTTCTACGGAGGCTAACGAACTCTGGGACCTAATTTTGTATGTTTTTCTATAAATTTTCTTCTGTTTTTCGCTTTCCTGTTCTGTGTTCCGCATCGGGACGATGTTTTTAGAAGAAGGGGGAGGGGGGAGGTTTCACGTATACTTGATAATCTTTTCCGCTGAACGCGAATCAGCCGCTAACAAATGCAACATGCTCCCGCTCAACGCAAGACTCGCCTTTCTGTGTCGGAAGTTTCTCGAATGTTATCGCTAGTTCCATCTGTTGACTACGTTTCGCCGGGGCTTCTGTAATCAGATTGCATATGCGGCGCAACTAGTTTTGAACACTTCAGAATGCGTGCTAGCACCAGTGTTCATGTTGGAATCTACGTCGAGTCATGCATAAATAACCGACGAGTCTGACCGGCAGAACGAATTTCAATGATCACTACCGGTACTCGCCCGTGTTCATGCGCTATAGTGTTGCTTGCTTTACATGGCAGGTATTCGGCCTGCAAAGAGTTGACTTCCTTACACGTCCTCCGGCTATTTCTGTTCGTCAGAATCGCTACAACACGATAATTTATATTATCTCATTTTACGTGCCAAAACCACGATTTCATATTTAGGCACGTCATAGCGAGGGACTCCAGAATAAATTCGACCATCTGAGGTTCTTTAACGTGCACCAAAAACACGGCACACGGCCGTTTTTACATTTCACGCCCATCGAAATGCGGCCGCCGTAGTCGGTATTCGATCCTGTGGCCACCGTCATAGTAGCGCGTCATATCCATTACGTCACCACGGCAGGATAGAACATAAAACTACTGCCCTGTTTTAAAGCTAATTTTGGAAAAATTTGATTATTACCGGAAGTCAGAAGTTTTCTTTCATTTATACGGAACAATTTCGGAGTTATGCTTCGCCTTGTAAACATATGTGATTGAGCTCACAGGGCACAGAGTATACTGTACGTTTACGACTCTGAAATTTGTCGAATAAACCTCTACCGTGATGGCGACGATCGGCTTGAGCTGTTAGTCGGCCGAATTATTTTTTTATATATGTGCATGTCCCTCATGACGTTGTTCACTGCAACCTCACTTTTTAAATATTCAAACAACGTACCTTGCTCACATAATCAATCGTTAAGGATAGAAACTCTAGAGCTGTAAATTTACCGCTCATTACGCTTTAGGTATCTCAGACAATCTTTGAAAATATGAGTTAATTTTCTTTCATTAAGTACTTCTGAGGGTGTTTAGAAGTACTATATCATGAAAGAACAAGATTTTGAAATGTAGCAGCCAAAGTTTGCTCCTCACCGAGTATTACTTTGGAGTAAAATTTCACATAAGGAAACATACAAGGCACAAAAATAAGGGAAAAGAGTAAGGCACAAGAGAAATTTGTCTAAGCACGTTGCTATCTTCAGGTTTCGACTTCCACGTTTCGGGATCGCACATTCATTACTTCATTCATACGCTCAGTCTTACTTATCATAAAAACACGTGACTCTAAGACAGCATACTCGAAATGGGACAGCGGTGCTGGTAACATTCACTTCATGCTGAAGCAGTGCTTCTATGTTGCGTCAACAATGTACCATATTGCAAATTTCAGGGATGCTGATATATCAACTGCCCACTATATTACTGGACTCCTTTATCACTTTTCAAATTTAAGCGTATTCTTAAATGTTTCTTCGATATTGGCATGTGATTATCGCGGCAATCGCTCACGCGGCAGTTAGGATATATTGTCTTTTTGCACCATATGAAGCACAGTCACAAAAAACGTATGCGAATTGATTATCATAGCGTTTTCCCTAACTTCAATGGATGATAGAGCTCCTAACTATAGCTGACAAAGCAGTCCGCATGGTATGGTTTCCACAGGGCGATGACGGCAATGCTACATTTCTTCAGTTCAACCAAACTGCAAAACTGATTTAGCCGAAATAAGTGTTTATCGTGCCGAAGACGATCCTGCACCGTGCTATTGGTTATTCTCACGATCTCGAGGGGGCGCAACATTCGAGCAAAGGTGGCAGCTGGATCAAAGATTCCGTCCATGTTTAAGCTCCATCACTTAAACTCTCGATTGCGATAACAGATCCTGGTGTTTTCTCTCTTTTTTTCAAGACGAACTTCTTGAATTATGCAAGCACTCTGTCGCTGTTGGCGTAAACGAAATAGAGTGGATGCCATCGAACACGTCGACCTGAGCATAGAAACGTCTGCCGTACAAGCATCGCCAGTATGCAGTGTCGGAGCGTTTCGTTGCTGTTTTCAGTGAAGTCGACCTTAGTGAAGCTGTATGTTCCGTTACTGCAATAAGATAGGAGAAGTCGAAGCATGTCTCGGGCATTCTCACAAACTGCATCAGGTAAGAAATCCCGTAATTCGGCATTTTGCCTGGTACATAGGCAGCCATCTGCTGCGACTCCCCGCGGTGACGCGCATAATTTAGAGTTGCGCAAACCTAGACCAGAATTTAATCAAGGGCACACGATATTTATCGCAAGAAAGTGTTTCTAGATTACAGATGGTGATATATTAAAAAAAACGCAGTTGTACATCTGTGCTATCAAAAACTCCGAGCGGTAATTTAGCAGTATGAGGGGCACTTCTTATTCAAGAGCATCCAGTTCGCACAGCTGGTAATTCTCTCTATTTGTGGCCACTCACGCGTAACACTCGCTCTATTGTCGCATGGTATTATTTGTACTGAATAAACTTGATACATGAAGTTTCGTGACGCTAATGCTAGGATGTACGCCCTAGGTAGTGGTGTTTACTGCGAGTTTAAAAGTTCCTTTTGCAGCATCTGCATCAATAACTCTCATGCGCGCTTTCCTTTTCGCCGGCTTTCCGCGCTAACGAACTGCTTGTTGACAGAGCAAACAAACAACCCCGGTGCAAGAGACACGCTCAGCCGTTCAGGTGGCAGAGCTGTCCTCCTTTCCGCGGAATTTTTGGCATTGTCTGCGTGTGTCACAGATAATGACAGCATAAAATTGTTGTTGTGTCGACATACATACCACAGTCCAACCTCGTTCCGCATACTCATATTTACAAATGAATACATCTAGTTTATTCCACACAAAACGTAATATTGAATCAACGATCTGTAAGCGAAAGCAATTCTTCATCACTTTCCTTTTCGTTGATAGAACAACCAGTTACAATCACGAGGAAAGCTACAAAGACACCGCTCTTATTCTGTGATCGTCTGTACAATGCATAGATTAGCCACTTTTTCTGACCATAAACACGGGCCTGAAAAAAAAAATAGAACATACTGAGAAAATATTTAGGAAGGATGTTATGCACGCGCGCAATGATATTTTTGTAATGCAAGTTTTGTTGAGGCTGTTTATTGCGAGTACTTTTCGGGGAAGCCGTCGTTCGGCGTCCGTTTCAGGAAAAGCGAGAATGAAGTGAGCAGAGATCGAGGCGGGCAATTTCGGTATCTTCACCCTCTGCGGAGCCAACTACCTCCGTTGTCCACCATTTTCGGATACGGTTAGCCTCATTGCTTTATAGTTTAGTTTGTATACAATTCTCTTTCTCAGTGTTCCTTCATTGGCAGATAATCCAAGTACATTTGCTTCAAGCAGAAAAAGAAAATCTTGCTGATAATACATATTAGTTACGGACTACATACTACACAATTACCCATTTCATCTGAATAAATAAAAACCTTAAAAGACTCTTTGGTACTTTGTACGCACAAAAAATTGCTTTTTGAATGGTGAATTCAGGTCCACATTTATGTATTCACGTATTAGTCACTCTTCTCAGATTATGGCTGTATTACTTTAATTTTCTTCTTGAGTTGTAAATGTGTTTACTGTCACAGTAGTGCTTTTAAAAATGTCCTCTTTGATTGTTCATTTATTTGATTTCATTATTTAAAAACTTCTTGTGCGCAAACAAACAGGGACAAAGAAGAGGAGCAACACAAGGACGAGCGCTTTGATTTCATGGGTTTGATTTCATGTCTTTGATTTGATTTTCATGGGATACTACAGAGCAGGATGTGGCGCAACCAGTAGGTAAACATATTTGGTACTCGGCTGTAATGGCAAACAGATGAAATAAAATTATAAACGTAATATTCAAGAAAACAATAACTATTTCTCTAGATTCTGCATGCAAAATAAATAAAGAGAAAGTAATAAAGAATATTGCCGCAAAACGAGAAATCTTCAATAGGAACCGGTAACAGAAACGTACGCTGCATTGAAAAACGTGGAATATACAGAGCATGATTCAGACAAATATATATACGCTCATGAAAAAAGCGCGCACGTGGTGGCCCTAACAAGAGATTAATAATGGTTGTATCAGTATTGCAACAGAAGAGGCAGGACGCAATGCCAAGACGGCGGCAACGCCTGCGACAGGCGGCTGAACTTGGCTACGCGACACATGTTAACTTGCGCTCATATTTCACTTCGTGTGGACATGGGCGCGAATGTTCGTGCAGGGACGTATGCTTACATAACGAACAATAACCTCGACAACTGCAGCGTGCGGGACCTTAACACTGAGGGGTTGACGTCACGGAAAACGAAAGCACGAGTAATACACATACCTTGTGGGAGAAAGAAGCAGTCGACATTGTCGCAGAAGGCCTGCTTACAAGGTGTGTCCCACTTGTGCACCACACGCAGACATGAACTGAAAATTAACCTACATTCCAGTGGATTTCATGAAGACATGATTTTACTGGCTTTAACTGAAGAAGGTTTCCGGCGCACAGACAAACAAAGGCCGCTCACATCCGAAGCAGGCGAGTGCCGAATTGAGACTGTGCGTTCGCGACACCTGGCGGTGGCCGCTGGGTTCGAGACATGTCAGGAACGAGTGTCGAGAGTAAGCTGTGGTGGCATGCACGGCGGGCTTATCGAGACTTGTGTGCTTTGCTGCCGACAAACTTACGGCGTGACTGAGTGGTTTCACTTATCGGACGGGCCTGGCCGCATTTGGATCGTGACGAAGCGGTTTTTGTCGTGCGACGCCGTAGGCACGCGCGCTTCGTATCCCAGCATCAGGCGTGACTGTTTTTCACGTCGTCAGCGACAGAGAACTGAAGAGATGAAATGAACCGCTGTGCAGATGCGGTCGTTTTTCAATGTCTAAAAGGAAAAAAGAATCACTGCCCTAGCACTCTGTACAGATAGTTAGCTGACGAAGCTGAAACGTGTGGCTCCGGAGTTCATCACGGGCCAAAGTTTTGCGTTTCGTCCAGGAAGTAATGGTATACATTGCCGCTAGAACAGCATTGGCGTCGCGTTCACCCAATGTAAAGACGAAGGCAGTGGATGCAGCTAAGGCAAGTAATGGACACGTCACCATGTGACGAAACGTCGCACCGCCAACAGGATAGCCCTGAAAAGTGTGGATAATTGTTTTAGAAATAAAGAGGACATAAGAGTACTTACTACATCACCTAACAACCCTGTTAAATGGTGAAAATTGCCACCTACACAGTTGCAGCCAGGAAAACACTAATAAAGATGTAGATCGCTTCAACTAATTGTTTTTATGGCCTTTTAGAGGCTGCGGACGCGTCAATGTTGTAAAGCCTTGCCGGTGTCTCAATGAAAGCCCAAGACGGGCTGTGAAAGTTTGCCTGCTGAATGACGGCAGATTCGGGCACATTAAAGAATAACTCGTCATCCGGGCCCTGCTGCGAGAGTGGATGTCCAGTGAAGGTGCGAAAAACCACCACCACAGCTCTTCATGAAAGCAAAATCATTGATGCAGACAATCCAGTGTTAACCTCCGATGGTACCAAAACCTATGTGGCCAAGTGGTGATGTTGCGTAACACATCATGACGAAACGTGATTACGTCATGATCTTCGAATGTTGCGTGATTACGTCGGCACACCAAACGTTGCACGATGACAGCACCAAGTCAAACATTACACTGCGTGTTAACTGTATCGTCATGTGATAATATCGCCGAATTTTGTCACGTGATGACGTCATCCTCAAGTGACGATGTCGCCTGATAGTGTTCACGATCGTCACGTGACCGCCGTCACGATCGACATAGGTTCATCACGCTTTAAAATTTCTTCCTCGTGGTACCAATGCCATCACTGGACCATCACATACCGCATGGCAGAGGCATGGTATGTATGCTTCTACAAAATTTACTCACAAATAAGATCGTAACGCATGCGTGCCTCGCATACGCTTCTTAAATTGTCATACTGAACCCTAAAATTCCATGTATACGTTCGTGCCAGCGGCCGGAGTAGAAATAGTTCCGCCGTTGTCATGTGGTCATCGTATTGCTGCTGTCGTCACAGAGACAGGTGCGCTAGCGTCATACATAATTACATGACATACGCAAACACCTTCGTACACTTAGTAATGCTTTGAGGAACTCCAAGTAATGCTGGACAGCTAGCTACTTGCGAAATGTTTCCTATAAGAACGATTCGCACACTGCGATGGATGTAGACAATTATAGCTATATCAAGTACATAGACACTCCAAGCCAATTTCCTTCGTCCCTATCGGCATCGTTGTCGCCGTGATACCGCGCATATACTCAAGTATATGTATACATTTATTTGTTCATATCACTTTTAGCTACAATACGTACGCACATAAAAATCCGGTCACTTAGTGGTAATCAATATTATTAAATCCTTTGGCTAGACTACTCATTCAAAGGCTTTCATGATCATAGACACCAATCGGTCAAACTCCTGAAACCCTCAGGTGGTTCACACATATGCTTGAGGACATGGCGCGTGTATGTATGACTTTCAAATATGTGCTGCCTCACATACCTTACATTTACGCGGGCATTCCTGACAATCCCGCACGTTTTTCACACGCTTCTGCTACACAGAAAGTACTATCATGTCAGCCGCGACTCCCCATGCGCCTTTTCATGGTAAGAAATGAAAACAGAAAGGATTATAGACGGGACCTTCTTCAGAGTTCGTTTGGAAAGTAGAAGGGAAAACAAGCAGCCATGGCAATCCAAGATGTGCTCTCTAATTTCTTTTTTTTACATATGATGCAGTTAACAAACCACGGAACAAAGAAGCCCTTCCTCTGTAGCCATGGCTTCAACTTCTTAGTTAAAATTGTGCGTTCTACAGGTATCAGCAAGGCAAACATCATCAACATTATGATATTGCTTATTTCGCACCAGAGAAGACAAATCATTCGTAAAAGATGGTTTCAGTAAAGAAAATGAGATGACTTTCCTTAATAAATAAACTGTCGTGGGTGGTCATTCATATCTAGATAAGACCCCCCCCCCCTCAGGGGAGGAAGAACTTTATCTCACTTCAGTAATAGCGAGCAGGACTACACCACTAAGATCCTGCAAGAAACAGACTAACAGTCCATCCGAAAAAACTGATGCGTCAGTCCCAGCACCCCGTCGATTAACAAAAGAAGCAAGTTACAGTCTAGTTCTTTCACACATGTCTAGCCCAAACATTTTATGAAATGTGTGCACCAGAATCTATGCCATGCATAACAGTTGGACTACATGATACACTTTTGTAGCTAAAACGATTTGTAAACACTAACTCTTTCTTGTTTTCTTCGAATTTAAACCCTGCACATTCGCGGTAATATTGCACTGGCACAACAACATATTTTCTCGGGGTACTCAGTTTTCATACCCAGCTGCCTTGCCATAAGACTAGGCAGTTACTACAGCTGACAGCACTTCCATTAGCGATACTAAAAGAAACAACCTCTTTCATTATTTTCAGCGCAGTATCTGCATATATAAAAATTGCCGCGTCATCAACATGAACCACAACCCTAGCCTACATTCCTAGTTAGCTAAACCCATGAATAGATTGGCTTTTGCCTGCTTACGAACAAATGGTCTCTAAATACAGTACAAACAAAAGAAGCGACAAACACCATATTAGTTATACTTATAACTCCACTACACAGCTATAATTGTACAATATTCTTACTCCAGCTGCTATGACTGCACCGGCGCCAATACGTTTTATTACCAAGAACATGACATAATGGGCAACTATATCAAGAACCTTCACAAGATCAACTTGTATGATGGCAACTTGCGCCCCCTTTCGTCACAATGCTTTGTCCGCCCTAACGCATTTTACGTCTTAAAAAACACAGTAGCGATCAGGCTGGATTTGTTCCTAGGAGAAAGGTAGTTCACGCCCTGTTAATTATTCGATAGCTTTGCGGCATCCACTCTGTAATTGAATCATTTGCTTTCGGAGGTAGCGCAAGTTGAGCATAAGCAGAACATCCAGCGTCCCGTAGTGCGGACGCATTCTCGGACGATGACTTACGGCAGTACTATCGCGTTTGCGTGAAGCAGTGCCAAACCAGCCAATCAGTTCATTCGTTTTATCCCAACGCATCAACAAGCGCATACACAAAGTTATATTGCGGAGAACGGTTTATTTATACAAGCGAGGTAAATGGGCGAAAACACGTCCTCCACCGCCAATGGAGCCAGTCTTAAAAATGAAAAGCCCACTCCTGTTACGTCACAGAAACTCCATGGGTGCCCTGGCATATTTATAAAAATTTACTTCTGATCCCAAAGGATAGTGGGCAAATTGAAACGATGATCAAACATTCGTACCTAAAATATACGCAACGCACATCTTTATATACAAATTTTCTTTTCTTATAAAAAAGGCAATTACTGGCTTTTCCTTATCAACGTATATTTCCCTATCCGCTACGTAGCTTCATAGCGCGCAACGGTTTGACATCGTAATGATTTCGCCACTAAATGCACTACATTAACTCTGCGCGAAATAAAGTGGCAATCGCGAAGGCACCGCCAAGTAGCTACTACTCATTTCTGTCAAGCTAAACATGTTCAAAATATCAAGCGAAAACTAGCATATGCACGAGCACGTACGTATGAAAAACATGTCAAGCTCATTTACAATATTTTTAGAGAGATTACATGGCCATTTATAAAAGTTTTAGCTAACCTTTAAGGTGCGCTAAAGGTGCCTTAGCAGGTGCCTAAACTAGATAGCACCACCATCCTGGGGAGGACTCCGTATAGCATTGCTTGCGCGTCTCGTGCAAACTTCATCTCGTTGTCAGCGCCTGTGCGCCGGCCAAAAGTAGCAAAATGGCAGCGTCGTTTGAGTAGGCGATTTGACTGCACAGGCGCAATGGGGAGTTTTTATCATAGCATTGGTTATATTAAATGTATGGGTATACCTTGGAAAGTTTCTCGTGCGCTAAACACCGCGGTGGCTTAAAGCTTAAGCCGCTCCGTTTCTAAGCTCAAGGTCATCCGTGCTATCGCAGCGGTGGCGGCACATTTTTGATGGGAGGGAAGCAAAGAAACAACGCCATTATATTTGAAAAAAGGTACACATCAAAGAACTCCAAATTGATAAAGTCTCTCCAAAATCCCCTATTCTATTGTAGCTAATAATCTAAGCTGTCTGTGGGTGTGTAAAACCCCACAATTAAATTTCTAGCGCGATGAGGGAGTGAACTCGCAGTTCATCTCACATTTGTGTTTAACCTTGTTATGGAATCTGGCCATTTTCCAACAAGTATGAAGAAAGAGAGGGTGTCAGTTATTTTCAAAGGTGGGAGCCGAAATGACCTGGGGAATTATAGGCCTATTTCCACTTTATCCGCTTTTTCTACGGGTTTAGAAAAAAGTTTAGAAGAACGATTTCTTTGCGAAGAATGACATTTTTTCTGATTGTCAACACGGAATCCGCCCGGATAGCTCAACCGAAACAGCTTTGTTACGTCAAAATAGCTAATGATTAATAACATTGGTGCGGGAGAACTAACGTTGGGTATTTTATTGATTATAGCATGGCATTTGATCGTTTAGGTCATCAAATTCTAATTAGCAAACTAGAAGGATATGGTATCCGTGGGGTGGCAAATCAGTTGTTTCAATCTTATCTGTCTGGGCGGACGCAGTGCTTGCTATCGAAAAATACTGCTCTTCGTATAGGGAAATTAAATCAGGTGTGCCCCAGAGTAGCGTGTTGGGCGTGATTTTGTTTCATATCTATGGAAATGATATTGCGGAAATAGTAAGTGACACATCCATTGTTCTTCACGCTGACGATACGAGCCTGTTTGTCTCTGGCATTGATCTTGATGATCTCTTACAGAGATCTCGCAGTACCCTTTCTCATTTGTCGAGTTGGTCCCATGAGAACGCTCTAACAAAAATTTGCTCCTAATCAAAGGCCATATTATTCAAGGCAAGATGCATGCAGTCTTATTTTAATCAAGAATTATTGTTGGATGGCGCACCCATTGAGATTCTAACCAAATACAAAGTATTGAGCGTTACGCTTTCAGAAGATACGAACTGGACATATCACATTGAACTAGTTATGAAATCATTGTCATCTGCCGCAGGTGCATTGTCCCGTTGCCGTAATTTTTTTCCGGAGAAAGTAAAGTAAATATTTTATGCTTGTTTGAATCACATCTGATTTATTGTGCGCTTGTATGGGCTACCACCACGAAACGTAATCTTTATGCACTTCTTGAACTTTAAAAACGAGCATTTCGAGATGTAGCGAATGTACCAGTGTAGCGAATTCTACTGCGCAACTTTTTGAAAGTTATAACATAATACGAGTAACTAACATTTATGAATACAGGCTACCTGTATTCTTTTTCCTCCGGCTACGAAAATTTTAAAACAATTTTTTTTTAAAACGTACGTCATGACTTGATTACGAAAGAAGTGATGCGCGTACCCGCAGCAAAGACAGGTGGTTAGTATCATACAGGCGTACAAATTACCTGATGCCGTCGCCAAGACACATGCTACCTTCACTGTTAAATAAATTTGGAAAACAAAATGTTGTCATAAGTACCTTGACTCGAAAACGGAAAGCAGATTAGAGCGTATTTTTGTAACCGTATTTTTGAAATGTGATCTTTGTAATTGATGTAAATGTGACCCATTGTATTTGTATATCCTAACAGAGCAGTGTTTCCATTGTTGACCTACTACTGCCATGTGAGGGCCTTCAGGCACATTCAAGCTGTATGCCGCAGCTTTTCGCCTGGAGGACCCCCAACAAATTTTGTTGGAAATAAAACATTTGCTAGATTGAACTTTGAAAAGCGTAGGTTTAAGTCAGCCGAAAAATTGCATGCGCGAGTACTGGAACTCGTTATGCGATGTTTAGTAGACACTTTACCCCGTGTAACGCCTAACTGCTACGTTGAGGTTTGAGTTTACATGTGGCGAAAACGGCGCTTATATAATTTTTAATGCATGGTAAAATAAAGTATGCAACCATGAATATTTTGCACATGAAACTGGGCCCACGGGTTCCCCCTATATTTGTGTTGTGAAATCTATGTGGTGACCGGCACTGCACGCTGTCCAGCTTGGCATAAATTTTTTTGGAATTTGGCCCTTGAAATGCAGAAAGCCCCGATCACTGCTCGTTCTTCAACCAACTTTCTCAATGCGTGCAGTTTTGGTCTGCTATCTCTAGCAGTGCACTGCAATATGACATAGGTCATAATACCTTCATTCTAGTAAAACTAGAAACACGAGTACACATGTAGGCCACTAATGTGCACACTAACATTCTGAACGCCCCTCATATATCAGGCACTGAAAAAGGCACATTCTACGTTTAATATGTTCTCAAGTGACACTGAAATTCACTCCCAGTCCCGGTGCAGCTGCAAAGTCTCTCAGCTCAGTGCTTAAAGGCACCATGTCTGCTACTGAAGGCACTCTGTACCAATTGATCACTGGAGGAAATGACTTGCAGTTGCATCAGCAATGTTTTTTTTTTCTGCTTCCTGCAATACATTTTCACGGCGTCACTGCATTTCATCATGGTGACGCTACAGAATGAATGGCCAAAGAATTCAGCTTTCGCGTTTCAGCTGGGCTGTCTCCCAGCTCATTCTGGATCTGAAAAAAAGATATCAGTATTAAAACGTGAAGCCGCGATGCACTGAAAGTAACAACCAAGAGCTACATGGACCATTAGGCTGATATAAATGGACAGATACAAGTGACTAGTCATTGAAAACACTAAAGTGTGGCTGCTCTTGCTTTGGCAGTGTGAGCTGGTCAAATAATTTATTTCTCAATCTTCTCCTTATTTTAAAAATTAATTCTTCTCATCTACTTAACTGTTATGGCCACATCCTAAAGGCAGCTCCTTCATATAAAACCATGGTGTTGCATGTTTTTACTCCCCATCTACCTGATGCTACTCAAGTTTTGCTTACTCTCAAAGAAAGTATTTCACAGAACTGCTCCAGCGACAAAGTATTATTCTAAGCTTCTGGCAAAGCGTCATTTAGTTCACAATGATGCGCTCCCCTTTCAATTTGTTCTCTCCATAGTGCTCGAATTCAAAGCAAAAGTATATTTTCGACATAATTAGCTACTTGCATGGTCGCAAGAAACTATGATAATTATTTGCGTTTATGCTGCCAATAACGAACACATTCCGCCTGGATACACAGTGGGACTACAAGGCAGATTTGCCCAGACATCTCGTTCCTTTACTGATTTTAAAGCTTTGTTAAATCGATCAGTTACTGAAGTGCGAAAAGCTGAAATTTCACGCTAGTATTTATTTTAAATGTTCTATCCAATAAATCACGACCTAGAGTGCCATGGAATCTTCCTTTTTTATGAATTCAACGAGCGTGTACGCGAAGCTGTTTGCGCGTAGCACTCAATGGCGTCGAACGGCGAAGATAAAAAAAAGGAAGTTCAATGGTGCGCGAACTGGTGGAAAACAAGACACACGTGGTTGGCAAGGCGCATAGCGATGATTTCGCAGCACTCGGTGTCAACACCCATATTTTATCGCACGTATCACATAGAATCGCATGTACACCCTCGAAATTCTTTATTATTATCGCGCCATAGCCTCCTCTGTGTTTTCTGATCGCGCAAACGTGAGCCACGCGGCGTTTCAGCGGCCTTGAAGTAACGCGGGGTCACTCGATCCTGAAGCGAACAATGCAGCAGAACACGTTTTCACCGATCCCACCGCCCCTGGTTGCTACAAGGTCGCTCACACGCCATGTAATAGCCGGCGTGGTGCAAACGAAATATCTTCAATTACAGTACTGATCGGATGGTTTCACGTCGCATTGTTTTGCCCTCATAATAAGGCTAACTCAATCAGCGCTCGAACACCGCACCTCCAATCGTGGCGTACGAAATACCCAGTTTTAGCTGGCACCACATAGCTGCCTTACGTCACGAAAATCAGAGGGTGAAGTTAAAGCAGGACACAACTCAATACCACAAATCTAGTGCTGGATAACCGGTTATCGCAACGGAAGGATAGTACTAGAATTGAAACCTAGAAAAGAGTTGCGAGGAAGACACGTAAAGGCGTTGTACGCATTTTCGCGCTTTTCACCGCGTCGCAATGGACGAACAAGGGGAATTCGAAACACTCACTCACCTTTGATGTCGCTGAGTCGGACGCGATCATGGCGTTCTTCGAGGTAACAAGCCCATTAAATGTAATCAAAAGGCAGGAATGTTCCAAGGAAGTCACAGCGAAGCACATAAAGAATGCGCCTTAAGCGTCAACAGCGCAAACGCGCGATCATACAAGTACACGCATACAAATACACGCTTATATCATCAAGAATTCTAACATTTATTAACAAATTTTCTAATATAATGCTATTTCTGAAGATTGCTGCAACTTGAAAGTGTATGAAAGTTGTCTACTCCGCTTTATTTATGAACTACTTTCTTTATCGCAGTAACGGAGCGCACCAGTCCAAGCTAATGGAGAGCGCGGGAAATGGCGCAAAATTCAAACGTCGCAAACACCGCGCTATGTGTGCGCTCACAGTTTTGATCGTTTTGATTTAAAAAGAAAGTAATGCGTGCAGCAACTATACGATCTGAACTGTAGACAAGAAAAGTACCAAAAGACCAGAAAATCACCCTTTCGGAAAACTAAGAATTCTGGCCCTCGGAGGTGGTCCTGTATTGCCTACTATTGCAGCAAACCATCTGTGTATGCCCTCAAAGAGAAGTGTAACTGACTCTGAAATAGACGGCGTACCTGTCCAAGCACTCGTTGCCACTCGAGCCCACGTGTCTGTAATGAGTTCCTAGCCGACGTAGACGTTTAAAGAAGGCCCTCACCCCAGTAGCTGCCCGAGTGCTTTGTGTGGCCGACGGCGGCGGGCGGGCTGTTCTTGGAACGTGTACTGCGCATTAAGTATAGTCGGCCGCCCTACATCTGTTCTCTTTGCTGTGATCGACAACTATCTGGACTTGGAATCTGTAATAGCTTACTGAAATGGATTGAACAATTCTTATCCGGGCGCACACAATACACTTCCACAAACAATCACCGCTCACCTCTTACCGATGTGACTTCGGGCGTCCCTCAGGGCGCCTGTCTGTCCCCTTTATTATTTCTAATCTATGTAAACGACTTGCCTACTAGCATACATTGTAAACTACGACTTTTCGCAGACGACTGCGTAGTTTACAACACTGTTAACTCCTCTGACGATGTTCTTTGCCTGCAGCGTGACCTCGATGCCATCTCGTCATGGTGCGAAAAATGGCACATGCCTCTCAACTTATCGAAATGCAAATCTATGTCTTTTACCCGAAAACGCAGTCCTTTTCAGTCCACTTATCGCATTAGCTCTGTCAACATCAGCGCCACTTCATCTTACAAGTACCTGGGTCTTATTTTGACGTCATCACTCTCTTGGATAACACATATCGAAACAATACGTCGCAAAGCGGCGCGCTCACTCGGGTATCTACAAAGAAATCTAAAGAAGGCATCCCCAGAGGTAAAGAAGTTGGCATACTTGACATTTGTCCGTCCACAACTTGAATTTGCTTCTGCTGTCTGGCATCCATCTCAAGATTACCTAGCCGCATCATTGGAATCCGTTCAAAACCGAGCCGCCCGCTTCATCACTTCACATTATTCACGGTACACTAGTGTCACTTCTTTGAAACAAACGATAGGTCTGCCAACACTGAAGTCTCGCCGCATCATATCACGTCTTTGCTTGCTGCACTCTTTTTTTTACAATCCACGCTCAAGGCACCACCTTCTTAAACCACCATTACGAACTTCCTCTCGCATAAGTCACAGCTCTGCCATAGCACGTTTACCCAGCCGCTCATCTGCCATGACCACTTCCTTCTTTCCTGATGCAATCGTTTATTGGAATGCGCTCCCTGACAACTTCGTTACCTGTACTGACCGCAAAAAATTTCGTGAATACCTAACAAATCTCTTTGAATAACTTTCTGTTCCCAGTGTACATCGTTCATGAACCCATCATAAACCTATCGGAATAGTCTACCCTTGTCAACCCTTCCACCTAGTCTTTTTCTTTTGTTTCTTTTATTGCTAATGTATTGCCGTGTTACTTCTTTCAATTCGAATTTTTTCTTTGATTGTTTAAAGTCGTACAAAATCAGCGATGTGTTATTTTTCTCTTTTTCGGTGTTTTGCAAGAAACCACTCTTACACGTGTTTGTATTGCCCCCCCTTGTGTAATGCCTTCGGGCCTTCAAGGTGATAATAAATGAAATGAAATGAAATGAAACTGTCCTTACGACGTTATCCTTGATTTGAACTTTTTATCCAATCGAGTGCTTCCAGCCGGCATGTTCTTGGCCTGCGTTTCTAACACATCCGAATTTGACATTTATAGGCTGAATGCTGAGAGTAGTTTTAACGTGACAGCGTTAAAGAACGCGTGTCGCAGAAAAGCTGGTGTCGTCGAGTCGGCGGCGTTGGCCGTGAGCGTTAAATCCCGGGAGGCACTTCATGAATAAAAAACAACTTGCAAGGTGAGCTGGGTGGGAATCCAATCAGGGTCTCTGGAATGTGAGGCGGAGATGCTACCACTCAGCCACGAGTTCGAGGCTTCAAAGCGGCACAAAAGCGCCTCTAGTGAATGCGATGTTGCCTTAGAAACGTGCCGCAGAAAGCTACTCTGCGGTGTATATTGGTATTTTTTTAGCGCCAGTTGCAGCTCACAGCTCTGATTCCCTACGGATGACTACGCTAAGATGATTGCACCTGACCTCACCTCTGCACAAGCCACGGACATACGCCTCCTCCTTGTATGCTACCGTGACATCTTTGATTTCGGCGACAGGCCTTTAAGACAAATATCTGTTGTTCCTAACCGCATCAACAGTGGTGACACGTATCCTATTCGTCAGCGTCTCTTTCGTGTATGTAAGCTAAATACCTCTCGTCCATTGATCTTCGGTCAAGCTGCTGGCAGATATCAGCTGATGAAATGGACCACAATATGACGGCCTTCATCATGCCTGATGGTTTATATCAGTTCAAAGTAATGCCATTTGGCCTATGCAATGCTCCTGCGAATTTGAAACCGAGCGGGAGTACTTGGCTTTCGTGCGAGCTCTGGCCAAGATCTGGCCATATTTGTACGGCCGCACATTTTCGGTTGTTACAGACTGCGACGCCCTCTACTGGCTGTCACTGGGCTTTGCGGATAGAGGAATTTTCGTTTATTTTGAACTATAAGGCTGGACGTCTGCACAAGTACGCTGACTGCCTCTCTCGTTAGCCCGTGGATCCTCATGATCCTAATGCGCATGATCCGGTGACCTGCGTGATGACATTGACTGACATGATCGGCCTGCGTGCTGAACTGCAACGCAACACATCCTCACAGTCCATCATCACCGGAGTGCAATCTGACAGCACCACCCGCCACGTGCTGCATGTTCGTGCTGCACAACGGCATCCTCTACCGCCCTCTAGCAACCCTGACGGCCCTGAGTTGCTCCTTGTCGTTGCTCGTCATCTGCGATCCGTCGTTCTCAAACAACTTCACGACGCACCGACAGCAGGACACTTTGGAATTTCGTGCACCTACGACCGCGTACAACGCCAGTTCTTCTGGCCGCGTCTCTACCGCTCTGTGCGTCGTTATGTCGCAACTTGCTAATTCTGTCAGCGTCGGCAGAAACCTCCCATGCAACTTGTTTGACGACTCCATTCAATTGAAGTTCCCTCTGAACTTTTCTTTCGCGTAGGCCTTGAACACCTTGGCCCTTCTCGGACGACTAGAGTGAATAAGTGGATCACTGTCGCTACTGATTACGCAACACGCTATGCGATAACAAAGGCGTTGCCAACTAGTTGCGCAACTGATGTCGCCGATATTCTTATTCACGACGTCATTCTTCAGCACGGTGCACCTCGACAGTTACTTACAGACAGCGGCTGCTCGTTCTTGTCTCCAGTTGTGCACGACCTCCTCCGTTCTTTTTCCATTGAGCACAAGTTGTCCTCCACCTACCACCGACAAACGAAGGCTCTTATAGAACGTCTCAACAGAACAACCACGGAGATGCTGTTGATGTACGTTTACAAAGATCACTGCATCTGGAACGGCACGCTGGCCCACATGACATTCGCGTATAACTCGCCCCGACGTGACACCGCAGGACATTCACCATTGGCTCCTTTGTATGGGCACAACCCCACATTGCCGTTTGACACCATCCTGTCTTCTGTGCCACGCGTTTCCACTGAGTACACTCGTGAAGTCATCGATCGCGCTCACACGGCCCCCCAAGTCGCCTGATCTCGTTTATTAGCTTCGCAGCATATTCAAAACGAGGGTCAGTATGGTGTCATCGCGATGTTCAGATCGCCCCAGGGGCTTGGGTACTCTTTGCTCTCCATGTCGTCCGTCGCCCTCTGGGAAAAGTTTCTCTCTCGCTACACAGGGCCTTATGAAGTCCTACGTCAAGTTAACGATGTCAATAACGAGATCGCGCCGTTAGAGTTTTATCCATCCTCAAGTCGGCCACCAATTGACATCGTGCACGTTTTGCGGCTGTAGAAATACCTCGCTCGCAGTTCTTCGCCTACCGTGCGCCGAAACGGCGCTTCAACAGCCGGGGGTCCTCTTACGGAGGCGTAAAATAAGGGACGAAGAAGAATATCGTGAGACGCTGGCTGCTGCGTGTTGCTGCTAGTCGGCAATCGTAACCTCATTGATTATGCTTGTACATGCATTGTAAGTACTGTCTTTTTATACTCCCAACATCTCCACAACAATATATTGCTGTTATCTATTGTGGACACTGTAGTCCACTACTGCTTGGGTCTGACTTATCCTGCAGTATTGAGAAGTCTTTCTGATAATAAACCTTTTTTTTCAAACGGAAGATGGCTGCGTTGATTCGCATTTACTTAACACCTTAAAATCCTGTACTATGCGGAAGAGAGAAGAGTCAAAACTAGAAAAGGCAGCGTAATTGTTAACGAGGCTGTTTAGTGTGCTACCTTATGTTTGATGTTGTGAGAAGCACATTCAGTTAGCAATAACAGGGGCAACAAACTGTTGTCTATTTGCCTTTTTGTCTGTCACAAGTGCTGCCAAATATATAGGTGCAGACGCAAGTAAACACAGCATGCTATTCCGTTCTAATTCCAATCAGGCCTTCCTATTGACATGAAGAAACACTGTTTTCCCATGAGGAAGTTCACTAGTGTCCACCAGCAGCCTGCACATACCGCAGATGCCACTTTCAATTACTGAACACGTGAAAAATATAAAAATGCAAAAGCGTGCTCCATTTGCTAGTGTCTGCATCCGTACCTGCAACATGCATAGGTCTCAAGAATAATTTTTTGAAGACAGCAAACTGTACGAGGGTGCTGTCCTTACTGCAAGCAGACAATGCAATATCGTCATCATCATCAGCCTGGTTACGCCCACTGCAGGGCAAAGGCCTCTCCCATACTTCTCCAACTACCCCGGTCGTGTACTAATTGTGGCCATGTTGTGCCTGCAAACTTCTTAATCTCATCCGCCCACCTAACTTTCTGCCACCCTCTGCTACGCTTTCCTTCCCTTGGAAGCCATTCCGTAACTCGTACTGACCATCCGTTATCTTTCCTCCTCATTACGTGTCCTGCCCATGCCCATTTCTTTTTCTTGATTTCAACTAAGATATCATTAACTCGCGTTTGTTCCCTCACCCAATCAGCTCTTTTCTTATCCATTAACGTTACACATATCATTCTTCTTTCCATTGCTCATTGCGTCGTCCTCAATTTTAGGTAGAACCTTTGTCGTAAGCCTCCAGGTTTTTGCCCTGTACGTGAGTACTGGTAATGCACAGCTGGTTATAAACTTTTCTCTTGAGGGATAATGGCAACCTGCTGTTCATGATCTGAGAATGCCTGCCGAATGCACCCCAGCCCATTCTTATTCGTCTGATTATTTCAGTCTTCATGATCCAGATCCGCAGTCACTACCTGCCCTAAGAAGATGTATTCCCTTAACACTTCCAGTGCCTCACTACCTATCGTAAACTGCTGTTCTCTTCCGAGACTGTTAAACACTACTTTAGTTTTCTGCAGATAAATTTTTAGACCCACCCTTCGGCTTTCCCTCTCCAGGTCAGTGAGCATGCATTGCAGTTGGTCCCCTGAGTTACTAAGCAAGCCAATATCATCAGCGAATCGCAATCCCCAATTCTTCCCAATCCAGGTCTCTGAATACCTCCTGTGAACACGCTGTGAATAGCATTGGAGAGGTCGTATCTCCCTGCCTGACGCCTTTCTTCTTTGGGATTTTGTTGCTTTCTTTATGGAGGACTACGGTGGCTGTAAAGCCGCTATAGATATCTTTCTGTTTTTCTTACATACGGCTCGTCTACACCCTTATTCCACAATGCCTCCAAGACTGCTGAGGTTTCGACTGAATCAAACGCTTTCTCGTAATCAATGAAAGCTATATATAAAGGTTCGTTATATTCCGCACAATTTTTTATCACCTGATTGATAATATGAATGTGGTCTATTGTTGAGTAACCTTTACGGAATCCTGCCTGGCCCTTTAGTTGACGGATGTCTAAGGTGTTCCTGATTCTATTTGCAAGTACCTTAGTAAATACTTTGTAGGCAACGGACAGTAAGCTGATCGGTCTATAATTTTTCAAGTCTTTGGCGTCCCCTTTCTTGTGGATTAGGATTATCTTAGCGTTTTTCCAAGATTCCGGTACGCTCGAACTCATGAGGCATTGCGTATACTGGGGGACCAGATTCTCCAGAACAATCTGCCCACCATCCTTCAACAAATCTGCTGTTACCTGATCCTCCCCAGCTGCCTTCCCCCTTTGCATAGCTCCGAAGGCTTTCTTTACTTCTTCCGACGTTACCTGTGGGATTTGGAATTCCTCTAGACTATTCTCTCTTCCATTATCGTTGTGGGTGCCACTCGTACTGTATAAATCTCTATAGAGCTCCTCAGCCACTTGAACTATCTCATCCATATTAGTATTGATATTGCCAGATTTGTCTCTTAACGCATACATCTGATTTTTGCCAATTCCTAGTTTCTTCTTCACTGGTTTTAGGCTTCCTCCGTTCGTGGGAGCATCTTAGATTCTATCCATATTAAACTTCCTTATGTCAGCTGGCTTACGCTTGTTGATTAACTTCAAAAGTTCTGCCAGTTCTATTGTAGCTGTAGGGTTAGAGGCTTTCATACATTGGCGTTTCTTGATCAGATCTTTCGTCTCCTGCGATAGCTTACTGGTATCCTGTCTAACGGAGTTACCACCGACTTCAATGGTGATGCCCACAAGATTGTGGTTCATTGCTTCAACACTAAGGTCCTCTTCCTGAAAGCCGAATGCTCGTTCTGTTGCTTGATATGGAATTCTTCTATTTTCCCTCTTACCGCTAACTCATTGATCGGCTTCTTATGTACCAGTTTCTTCCGTTCCCTCCTCAGGTCTAGGCTAATTCGATAATTCGAGTTCTTATCATCCTATGGTCACTGCAGCGCACAATGCTGAGCACGTCCACGTCTTGTATGATGCCAGGGTTAGCGCAGAGTATGACATCTATTTCATTTCTAGTCTCGCCGTTCGGGCTCCTCCACGTCCACTTTCGGCTATCCCCCTTGCGGTAGAAGGTATTCATTATCCGCATATTATTCTGTTCCGCAGACTCTACTGATAACTCTGCCCTGCTATTCCTAGTGCCTACGCCATATTCCCTCGCTGCCTTGTCTCCAGCCTGCTTCTTGCCTACCTTGGCATTGAAGTCACCGATCAGTATAGTGTACTTTGTTTTGACGTTACCCATCGCCGATTCCACGTCTTCATAGAAGCTTTCGACTTCCTGGACATCATGACGGGAAGTAGGGGCGTAGACCTGTACAACCTTCATTTTGTACCTCTTATTAAATTCCACAACAAGACCTGCCACCCTCTCGTTAATGCTATAGAATTCCTGTATGTTACCAGCTATATTCTTATTAATCAGGAATCCGACTCCTAGTTCTCGTCTCTCCGCTAAGCCCCGGTAGCACAGGACGTGCCCGCTTTTTAGCACTGTATATGCTTCTTTTGCCTCCTAACTTCACTGATCCCTATTATATCCGATTTTCTGCCCTCTTATTCCTCCAATAACACTGCTAGACTCGCCTCACTTGATAACGTTCTAGCGTTAAACGTTGCCAGGTTCATGTTCCAATGGCGGCCTGTCCGGCGGGCCAATGCAATATAAAATGTTTTTAAAGTGGCTGTAAGTAAAAAAAAAATGTTACCGTTTCTGCACTCTGCTGCTCCTAATTATCTCCTCTTGCCAGGGGACCTTGCCGTTTCCGATGAAGTGTTTGCAAAGGCTGTCTCGTGCAGTGTAGGCAAGCCTAAAAACAAAACAAATGGAACATCGAAGCGTTAGTCCTCGCTCCAACATTTGGCAATTAACATCACTTTAACTACTAATCATAAAAGCAAGCTAGTTGGGGGAATAGTAAGTAAGCAGCAGTCCCAGTTTTGTTCGTAGATATTTCCACAACATCATTACCTCGTTGGGTGATAACCCGTGGCAGGCACAGGAGTCAGTGCGCCATTTTCGTCCGCTTCTTGCCTCCCTGTCCCATCGGTTTGACGTCTCTGCCAGTCTTCATAATCAGTAGTTCTTGGTGAACAGTAAACTTCACGAGAGGAAGCTGTTTGTCATAAGAAAATTTTGTAAGCATAAGCATGCAAATATAATGCGTCTGATGTTTTCATCTTTGGCTTTAAATGGCTGGCGTAGGATGCGCCGCCTTTGAGCCAGGATTCCAAAGGCATTCCTAACAACTCGTCGAGCCCTGCTCAGTCTATAGTTGAAAATTATTTTTTCTTGTAGCTGCGAAAGCTGACTTGGTGCTCCCTGAACATCTTGTTGGTTAGCTTGCCCATCAACACAGTTTCCAAACAAAGGGGGTAGACAAGCGGAAGGAGTGGCGCTTCAGTTTACTTAGAAAGCTGTATAAATTTGCACGTATATTTAACCCCAAGTTCTAGCACATTAAATGTTTACTGCAGCAAATGCGCTACAGATAATCACTACCTGTCAAAAATAACTACGATAGCAACATTTATAGTGGTTTAGTTCAATGGAGGAAAACGATCTTTCCATGCAATCTTTCATTTGAATAAATTTGTAGCACTGGCGGATGAAACTTATAATATCATATTACAAGAGCCTTAAATGCGTGTAAAATCACTCGTCGACATCTAGCGAATGGCTAGTACTGCAATGGCCAAGAAATGACGAAGGTAATAGTATTACTCACTCTTCCTTTCATACAGCCTCATGAGGTAGGTTTTAAGAGGAAACGCTTCGTATCCTACAAAGAAGTAGGGCGTGTTGCCAATGTCGGTCAAAAGAGAGTGTTCAGGAATCCCTTGCAGGATTTGGCCAACTCTCTTGAAGAATGGGCTTCGGCCAAAATTACCCCCCATCTGATTCGCTGCCATTGTGGCCTACTTCTGCAAACAAGAACGTAAGGGTGGAGTGGAAACAAATTTTGCTATATTCATATGGTCTGGTTAGAGGAAACATAGGCACATTTACCTTGCTGTGGCTGCCATGTCACTCACATGAAAACTAATCAGGACAGTTGGACTGTTGCATATATCAACATGCAGCTCATATACCAACTAAATGATACAACTACAACCTTCCTCATTCTTTGAGGGGGTCTAATAGGTGACAGAGCTAGAAAGGCTATCAGTGGCTAGTAAAAAACAAAAAGTGGTTTTAAAGTTTACTTGAAAGGTGTTCTTGTAAAATAAAGTTGCATGAAGTATACACTCTTTTAATTATAAGTTCTTAAGAAAGCATCCCTTACTGGCTGTTCTCTGATATTAACACTACAAATGACTACTTAGAGGCCGTATATGATTCTTATGCATCTGCCACATGACATCGTTCTCTCTGAGATTGAGACCCACCACTACACACAAAAAAGCTGGCAATTACCAAGAAAAGAAAATCAGCCAGGCACAGCATATACAACAGCTCTAAGCACTTGTGAGTAAAGCAACTGTACTTTCCTACCTGTAGTGTGCATCACTGATCGCAAGCATCGACTTGCTGAAAGCATTTTAATATTGTCACACTGCCTGAAATGTTCCGGCAATCAATATTGGCATGCTTTCCATCTATTGCGCCTAGGCAGTGTGGCATGTTCCAGATGCGCTCAAACTCTTCGGAGACCTAACTTTTGGGCAGAAAAAAAGCGCAATTGATAGGTTAAGCCCAAGCCTCAAAGATAACCTCGGGCGGTGGATGTGTAACATGCTCCATGTAGAACAGCAGTCCTAGAAGTCGTAGTAGTGATTTGTACCCTCGACAATGACACTGAAATTATTTATTCTGACAATTATGCTTTTATGCAGAGTTTTTTCTACTGGTCGCTTTAGTTTCAAGGACGGTGGTCACGAAGTTTGAGTGCCTAAATTACATTTTATCGATACTGTCAGTGGTTTACGCTTTATGCAGTATGTGCAAAGAAATGAAATCCAAGAAATTACCCTCAACCATTCATCTGGAGATGAATGTGTTTTTATATATATGGGGCCAAGCACTTCCCAAATGGCCAGGCACACCTCTGAAACAAGGTTGCACGTTGTGGACCTGCCAGCCAAGAAATTAAAGGCAGACGACCGCAGGGTATCGCCAACGGCCAGCAATCTGAAAAGAGGGAAAGAGAAGGGACCAACGAATTCAGCTACACTCGCTAAGTAAGTCTTCCAGTGTACTGTGGTTCCAAAGCGATGGATTCAATAGCTTCCAGTTCCAGCAGCTGTTTTCACTGGATCAGATGATAACACCAACCGTAATCCACATGAAGTTCAAGAACCAACTCATCAGGCGCCGAAATAATGAAGGAAATGTGTTTTAAATTCCTCGCATTCTTCCAAGTGATGCTGTATCCGTTACGAGCTTCTCAGTATCCCTGATATGACTAGTAGTCTGTTTTCGGAGCAAAAGAAAAAGCAACGCAATATTACGGCATGTGTATAACAGGGCGTACAGAGAGAGATAATTTAATTGAAAGAAGGCAGAGAGGTCGGCCTGAGTTAACGTGCTCTCGCCTGCTACTCGGGCGTACACATCAGCAAAGATATGTTCGCATCACCTAATAACTTGCACCAGGCGATGGTCTGGAGGTATATCCTTGTCAAACTGCGCGTCTTTTTTTGGAATGCGGGGGCCAAGCAGCTCCATCAGTGTGTCAAAACTGCTGGGTGACATGCGTAGGAAGCTGCCGAAAGAGAACCGGCAGTGAGAAGAAAGCACATACAACGCCCCTGTGTGCTCGATCATGAGTGTTGCAATGACAAACATGTACCGTGAAATGCTACTCTCGTTTAAGCCGCTCGATTATTGGCGCTCAATTTGCGCAGAGATGGCATACAACTGTCTTGCTTTTTCAGTACCACATATGGGTGATGCACTTGCCTGATTCCATCAGAATTACTTAGAAATCGGCCCCTATGTAGCATCGGTGACCTAGAAGAGTCAGCTTACGCAAAGCTGATGCCGGTAGTGCCATTTGCTGCCTATACACATTGCAGCTTCAAAGGTAAATTTCCAAAATAGACAAAGCAAGCGTTACTCGGAAGGCACCACTAGTATACACGACAGCTGCTTGCTTAAGGTCGCCGATGCTGCAGGAGACACGGATTTCTAAGCAATTCTGAACGATTCAGGCAAATGCATCACCCCAAACGTGGTATTTAAAAAGCAAGACTATCGTATGCCATCTCTGAGTCAAATAGCGCGAATAAGTAGCAGCTTAAACCGAGAGAGGCATTTTGCCGTGCGTTTAGCGCTGCAACAGTCATGGTCAAACTTTGATAAGTTTGACCATGACCATGTACAGACACGTATACTTACTGTCTGTAGTACTCGACATCTCCATCGTGAAACAGTGGTTAAGGATTGTTCGCCTGTCCCAACCTATCCCGCTCCTGCAAGGACGGGCGGACCCACCACCGTTGTCGCCATCGCCGCGATCTTGGTTGCTCAGCCCGTCGCAGCTCTTGAAGCATAGCCATCATCGAGTTGCAGAGGAGCATCGTGACAATTTTTTCTTCTTCCAACATTTCCTCGTCTTCTGAAAAGCTCACCATCGTGCTGTGCTCAGTATCTCGCAGCTGGAAGCCCAGCATCGGCGCAATACAAGCAGACGCAACAAAAGCCCGCGAACGAGAGGTACTCACGCGAATTCTCGTCTGGCGAAACCAAAAAAGGAACTGCCGCGAGATCTCGCTGTGGTCGCGGAAAAGTGAGAAGCGGCGGTGGATGCGCCGATGAGCGCGTCGACAGTTGAGAACACTCTCTTTTTTCCCGCAAACGAAGCCGTTTCGCTCGCCGAAGTTTTGTAGTAGTATGAAGGGGCCTTGCAAGGGCCCTCGGTGCGAGCGTCCCTTTCTTTCACTACTGTGCCCTCCCCATCCCTGATTGAAGAGAACCACTCCTTCGATCTCCGGCTCACAATGCTGGAGCGTTACCAGCAACGGATGACAAAGAAGTTAGAAGGAGGCTGGTGAGTTTTTATTGGTCCGTCTTTTTCGAAGCCTCCGAGCCTTTCTTGGTCATCTAGTGATGCAAACTTGATACTGTTACGTAGGGAGATGCAGACAAGAAGCTATATACAAGTATGTTTACAAGGAAATACGCCGCACTTGGCCAAAAGCCAGTAGCCCACGCTAGCCCCCAATCGTCCTCGTCGTCTTCACACTGCTCGCCTCTTCGTCATCGGCAATACTGTTCTGTAGCACTACCCCCGGAGGCAAAAGCACCGCACCGGAGTCACTGAAGGCTAGACACGGAAGCAGTGTAGTAGACTTTGAGCCTACTGACGTTCACGAGATCACTAGATGCCAGAGTAGAGGACGAGGTTGAACTCACAGGAGCGATTTCGTTCGTCACAGGCGTCACCTGGCGCAGCACGCGGTAGGGGACTGTGTATTGCGGAAGGAGCTTTTCTGAAAGTCAGACGTGAAGAAAGGGCAACCACAGGAGCACGAGCGCACCAGGCGAAAACTGTACTTCATGGTGGCGGGCGTTGTACTGACGCTGCTGAATGGTTTGCGAGGCCGTCAGTCAAGCACGGGCAACCTGGCCTGCATGGTCGGCAAGGGCGATGGCGTTGCACGGATACTCGCTTGTTGAGATCAGAGCAGGAGGAAGTGCCGTGTCTAGGGGTGAGGTCAGTTCGCGACCATACAGGAAATAAAATGGAGAAAACCCGGCGGTGTCGTGCCGGGAAGAATTATAAGCAAATGTGACATAAGGAAGGGCAATGTCCCAGTCGTGGTGGCCCTTGGAAATGTACATGGACAGCATATCGGTAAGAGTACGGTTTAACCGCTCTGTGAGGCCATTGGTTGGAGGATGGTATGAGGTAGTCAGCTTGTGTTGAGTGGAGCAGGAACGCACAATGTCGGCGATAACTTCCGAGAGGAAGTTACGACCACGGTCACTAAGCAGCTGTCGTGGGGTGCCATGAAGTAAGATAATGTCACGCACATCAGTGGCGCATCAGTCCGCGACATCAGTGGCGCAGCTGTTAAGGAGAGCCCGCGGGATAGCATATCGGGTGGCGTAATTAGTTGCGGCGGCCTATTTGATCCCAGAGGATGACGTGGGAAAGGGGCCCAGGAGATCTAATCCAACACGAAAGAATGGTTGCGCAGGGACGGTGATCGGCTGGAGATGTCTGGCAGGTAGCACCTGAGGTGTATTCCGACGCTGGCAGGGATCACAGGCAGCAACATAGCGTCGGACGGAACGAGCGAGACCAGGTCAATAAAAGGGGCGGTGGACGCGGTCGTACGTGCGGGTTACCCCAAGATGTCCTGCAGTGGGTGCGTCATGCATCTGAAAGAGTACAGTCTGTCGTAGATGCTTTCGCACGACAAGAAGAAGATCACATCCGTCAGGGAGGAAGTTCCTTCCGTACAGAATGCCGCCCTGGAGGACATATCGGCGAATGGATGTGTCGGTTGGTGTAGAGCGCAGACGCTCGATGAGTGCTCGCAGTGATAGGTCCCGGTACTGCTCGTCGGTGATGTTAACGAAGGTAAACACAATGAAAATGCCGTTGGCGGTAGTACTGTCTGCGTCGTCAGGCTCGTCTACCTGGTAGTGGGACAGGCAGTCAGCGTCCTGGTGTAGTCGGCCAGATTTGTAGGTGAGAGAGTACCAATATTCTTGGAGGCGTAAGGCCCAACGACCAAGTCTTCCTGTAGTATCTTTCAGTGAGCATAACAAACAAAGCGCGTGATGGTCTGTGACAACGGAAATGGGTCGGCCATGTAAGTACGGGCGGAACTTCGCAATCGCCCAAACTAGCGCCAGACACTCACTCTCAGTGAACTAATAGTTGCCCTTCGAGGGTGAGAGAGGCCTGCTGGCGTAAGCGATAACACGGTCGTGGCCGCGCTGGCGTTGTGCCAGTACTGCACCAATTAAGTGAACGCTGACATCAGTAAGGACTGCAGTAGGCGCAGAAGGATCGAAATGGACCAGAACGGGAGGCGTTGTGACAAGGTCGATTAAATGCGAAAACGCAGAAGAAAATGCACTGGAAAGGGGCGTCTTTTTTCACAAGCGTGGTTAGTGGTCGTGCTATGGCCGCGAAATTTTTCACGAAACGGCGGACGTACAAACAAAGACCGATGAAGCTGCGCACATCCTTGACACACTTCGGAACAGGGAAGTGCGTAACAGCATGGAGCTTGCCTGGGTCCGGTTGCACTTCGTTCGCGTCAACGAGATCCCTAAGGACAGTAATCTGGCGACAGCCGAATTGGCACTTCGACGCAATGAGTTGCAGACTGGCTCGACGAAAACCGTCCAGGACTGCTGAGGTGCGATCGAGGTGCGTAGCGAACGTTGGGGAGAATACTATAACATCGACCAAGTAGCACATGTACGCGGGCCATTTGAAACCGTGAAGAAGGGAGTCCATCATGCGTTCAAAAGTGGCAGGAGCGTTACATAGACCGAGCGGCATCTTTTTGAATTTATAAAGACCGTCGGGTGTTACAAAAGCAGTCTTCTCGCGGTGAAGATCGCCCACGGCAACCTGCCAGTAGCCGGAGTGAAAGTCAATACAGGAGAAGTAACGAGCACCGTGGAGGCAGTCAAGGGCGTCATCAATCCGAGGTAGGGGATACACGTACTTTTTGATAACACTGTTAAAGTGCCGATAATCCCCGCAAAAGCACCACGATCCATCCTTCTTTTTTAACAGTACAACAGGTGACGCCCATGGACTACATGACGATTCAATAATGTTCTTGGCAAGCATTTTGCGAACTTCTGTGCGAATAATTTGACGCTCAGCCGATGACACTCGAAATGGGCGGCGATGAATAGGAGGGGCGTCGCCGGTATTAATGCGATGTTTAACAGCTGTAGTTTTGGGCCAAGGATGATCGTTAAAGTAAAGAATATCGTGGTAGATAAACAGTACGCAGTAGAGCTCACGAGCGTGTTCAGACGGCATGTCGGGCGCATTTATTTTCTGTAAGTCGGCGATGGTACAAGTTGCCGACTGCGATGGTAGAGGAGGATCGGCTGAATTATCATCTACTGCAATAGATGCTACTGAGTGATCCTCGAATGAGCCAAGACGGGCCAGAGACATGCCGCGTGCCAGCACTTGAGTCATCAAGGCAAAATTGACCACTGGCAGGCAGACGCAATTCTCCGTAATGGATAAAACTGTATGAGGTACCGTGATCCCATGGTCAAATAGGACGTCTTGCATAGGACCCGCGATGTAGTGACCATCGTGCACTGGTGGGGACTACACTAAGTCAACGTAAGTCAGTGCCGAAGGTGGTAAGCGAACGAAGTCGACGGAACTGAGGCGACTTGGGTGTGGTTCAGCGGGATCCAGAACAGGCAGGTCACGGCGGAGAGTACTGGCGGAACAATCGATGAGAGCAGAATGTGCGGAGAGGAAGTCTGAGCCGAGGATGATGTCGTGGGGACAGTGGGCGATGACTGTGCATAGCACGATACTGGAGCGATCGGCGAAGGAGACGTGGGCGGCACACATACCAATTACGGGGGCTGTTCCGCCATTGGCGACGCGGACAACAGGCGTCGTGGCGGGCGTGATTATTTTCTTCAGGCGGTTACGAAGGTCAGCGCTCATTACCGACAAATGCGCCACAGGGTCTATAAGAACAGATACAGAAACACTGTCGAATTGCACGTCAAGAAGGTTCAGATGAGTGGGCAACGTCAGTGGAGGATTTCGTGGCGTAGGGAGCAATGCAGCGTCACCTCGAGGTGCAGCATCGTCCAGTTTTCCAGCTGGGAGCAGCGTCCGAAGGGAGTCGGCGAAAAGGAGCGACGGGGCTGGGGAGAGCGAGATTGTCGTCTTTGGGGTGAATGCGAATGAGAATAGGGGCGCTTGGGCGCAAGAGAATCAGTGGCGGCATTATCGGAGTGTAGACCGGGTCGAGGAACATAAGTAGACCGGGTCGAGGAACTCCAGCGACTGCGACAGTGCCGACTAATGTGCCTGATTCGACTGCAGTGAAAACAAATGGACTTGTCGTCAGCAGTGCGCCATCCAAATGGGTCGCGGAAACGTGGTGGGTAATAAGATGCGGGACGGGGCGTAGTCGAAGAAGGTGGGCGGGTATGTAGGCAATGGGCCGAGCACATGGTGTGAAGACCCATGTTAGCGAATTCCTTCCGTACTGCAGGTGCGTTGGAGGAGCTGGAGTCGAAGGCAGCCGGATAGGCAGCCTCGGTCTCACGCCAGACGATCCTGGTAACATCGCCAGTGCTGTTGGGACGAGCTGCGTCGGCACAGGAAAATGTCGCTGGGGTGTTGGGCAGACAGCCAAACTGCTGGTCGATAAGTCGGCTTTTAGCGAGTTCCAGGCGGCGGCACTCTTTTATAACAGCATCCACCATCGCCACGTTGTTGAAAACGAGCAATTTGAAGTCGTCATTGGCAATGCCTTTGAGGATGTGGGTGTCGGACTCAGTTATATGTGCGTCAATTTTGCGGCACACAGCCAAGACGTCCTTAATGTACGTAACATAGGGCTCCGTTGACGTCTGCACACGGCTGGATAACGCCTTCTGCGCGGCAAGTTGGCGACCGTATTGGTTGCCGAACAAGTTTTGGAGCTTTTGCTTAAGCGAATTCCAACTGGTGAGCTCATCTTCGTGCGTCCGAAACTAAACTCGAGGTGTGCCACCGAAGTAAAAGACTACGTTGGCGAGCATTATAGTAGGTTCCCACCGGTTATTGCAGCTGACATGTTCGTACAGAGTGATCCAGTCATTGACGTCTTCCCATTTTTGACCGAGAATAAGCCAGGATAACGGGGAGTGGGGAGAGTGATGTAGGTCGTCGAAGTTGCGAGGCGGCTGAATCGAGTTGTCATCGCCGGGAGCCAAGAAGGAAGGCTCGAGGTACCGCTTACAGCGAAGCTCTGTGACGAGGTACAGGGAACGTCCACCTCCATCAGATATGTTACGTAGGCAGACGCAGATTTAAAGCTACATACAAGTATTTTTACAAGGGAATACGCCGCATTTGGCCCAGGGGCAACAGCCCGCGCTAGCCTCCATTCGTCCTCGTCTTCACACTGCTCGCCTCTTCGTCATCCCCACTACTGTTCCGTAGCAATATCATCGGATCTGCTAATACGAGAAGTTTCAGCGGATACCTGATTTTGAGGTGGGCCACCTCTTATCTGAACTTTATTGGAACTTTTGTGCTCACGCCACGCTGGCCGAGAGCTAGCGTCTGATATACCTAGCGTGGCATGGAAGCAATAAACTTTGAAGTGGAAGTGCCCTTGGCGGAGGATTTTACTGAAGACCTGGGATGGCGGACAGTGTCCAGCTGAGAATCTTGAGCTACGACGAGGCCTGGATTTGGTGATGGCGGTTCGCCAAGCGAGATGCCTGTATGACGGGGCGTAGGGGAATCGCGCGGAGGCTCGGCAGTCAAGAATCGCAGTGTTAAGGCGTCGCACATGCCACCGATGCCACAAATAGTCATTCGCCCACGAGATGGACTGAATTTGGAGAAAGCTCTACAGCGGTGGGCAAGGCAATCGTAGAGGCGGCAGGCCTCAGTATTGAGCAGATTGGGGAAGATGTTATTTGCCCTAACTTTATGCAAAATATCTTGGCGACTAGTACCCCAGAAAGGAGCAACGCTGAACGATATGTGAGACTCAGGTCAGTCAGAGTGGCAGACAAGGATTTTGAAGTCAGTGCGTACGAGATGGCCCCACACACTATGTGTAAGGGGGTCATTCGCAATGTCGATATTATGGATTGCCCAGCGACACTTGAGCGGAACATTGTTAACGATCGCAATCCACTGGCTATGGTGGTCAAACGAATCAAGGACACAGGATTAGTTATCATTCTTTTCGACGGTTTAAAAGTGCCCAATTTTCATCAGATATGGGCCAACCCTGGTCCGGTGCTTCCTGTATAGAAAGCAGTTGGATGTATGTTATGTGTGTGGCAAGCTTGGACATCGGGCAGATGTTTATCCGGTGCCCGATTGTTTTAAATGCGGAGGATGTGGGGCTCGGAGCCCTGAAGAGGATCACAACTGTGTGCCTTGTTGCAAGCTTTGTGGTGGACGACACCTGCCTGCGGATAAACAATGCAGACAACAATACCAGCTTCCCTGCGTAGTGCGTATTCGACGACAGGAGATATCAAGGGCGTAGCTAACGGCGGAACAGGAGGCAGCCGAGATGGTGCTGCTGGTGAGCGCCCGCCAACGCTTTAAGGGGCGCTCGCGCTCTAAGAGCCGCTCCAGGTCAAGGCAGCGGCCATCGTCTAGGACTCCAACGACAAGGAGCCGCTGCCTTTCTAGGGAGGCGTGGGTGCGCTTTCCTGCAGCTGGAGGCCAGACGACCTGGGCTGACAAGGTCAAGAGTGGCATCAGCGCCGGCCGAGCGCGCGAGCAGCACCAGGAGCATGTGGATGGTAATAAAGATAGGAATAGGATTGCCGAATTGGAGAGAGAGCATCATAGCTTAAAAGTAGCCATTGACGGGATTATCAAAGAGATAGCTGACCTTAGGAACAGCTTACCTTCCGGTAACAGCGATAGCTTAGGACAGGCTAAGAAACATGATGACTCGATTAATGCACCGCAGTCTGTGGAGGTCGCAGAAGATAACATGGCGGACGAAGGGACACCTGCTCCGAAAAAGCGGGCCCTATCCTCGACGGTGCGGATTCAAGGCAAAGTCGGTTCCGAGCTTAAAGCAATGATGGCGACATTGCAAGAAAGTCTAGATCAAATCATTAGTAGACTGGAGCAGATAGAAGAGCGTGAAAATATTGCGGATCAGAGATTAGGCAAAATTAAAATATATCTAACCGAGACTGTGGTCCCTCTCATGAAGTGGGAGTGCACTCGGCCGGTAGCCCAGCAGGGTAAGTCGCCGAGTGGACTTGAGCTCTAAACTAGTTCACCGAATTTCCGTGGTAGATAAGTGGGCAGTACTGGGTTAAATAGATAATTTAGCATTTGGCAATGGAATTGTAGGGGGTGCAATCATAAGAAGGCATCTCTGCAGCATTTTGTTAGAATGCCAGGAGTGAAACCTCAAGTTATCATCTTACAGGAAACACTGATGTCTAGCGTGACCTTAACGGATTTCAAAGCGGAAGTTAACGATAATGAACAGGGCAGAGGACTCGCTACTCTCATTAATAGGTGGTTGGCATATATTAGACATGGTCTTCACATGGCGGATTCAGAGATTGAATATGTTATGGTGGAGGTAATTTTAGTTCGGCAAAGGTCATGTCAGAGGAGCGTTTACCTGCCTAATCTGTACAGTAGCCCCCGGGACATGAATCAGAGTTTCAAATCTCTCTTGAGCAAGGCAACCAATCTGGCTAAGGATTTGAGTTGCTTATTGGAGGGGATTTCAATGCACCATATCATGTGTGGAAGTATGTTTATAGCACTATTAAGGGGGAGAGACATGACAACAGGCACTAGACTTGAACTTAACTCTGATTACAGACCCTTCGTATCCCACCAAATGTGGCATGTCGACATGTAGAGATTCGACACCTAATCTCACTTTTGTTCGGGGTGTTATGGATTCGTCCTGGTCGAATTCTAATATAGATTTTAGTAGTGATCGTTACATACTTACGATTACTTTCCTATAGGCTAATAAAAAGAAGCGCATATTCAGTGTGGTTGACTGGGATGCCTTTAGGAAACAAAGAGCGCAGAGAATCGAAGATGAGAGAAATGAGTTAACCTTGGCACAGTGGACTAGTCAGCTTAAAAGTGACGTTGAGGCGTCCACTAAAGAGGTTCAGGCCTATATTGACACGGCACACATATCTAGTCACCTGGCGCATTTGTTGGAAGCGAAGCAGTCGATGTTAGCGAGATGGAAGAGTCAGAGATTGAATAGAAGGCTTAGAAAGCGAATAGCAATGGTTAATCAGGAAAATGAAGACCATTGTCGGGTACGGTGCAAGCAGCAATGGGATGAAGTATGCAATTCTATTGATGGTCGCATTAAGAGTGGAGGCACCTGGAGTTCGCTCAGATATTTACTAGATGAGACAAACACTAAATATAATCAGAGGACTGCGATAGGTCAGCTGGTCCATCAGGCGTGTCGGGACACCGCGGAGCAGGAGTTGCTGAAGGATTTGGCTGAGATATACCTTCCGTTGGAGACCTGACACGATATACCTCACGTGATTTTGGAATACAATGGGGACGAAAATGCAGCTACAGATGAGGAATGTACCGAAAGTGATAAAAGAATGATGCTGCAGATACTTAATGGTAGATCGGCATCAGGCCTGGATGCCATTGCGAACAAAATTTGATGGAATTTAGACGACGCATCAATTGAGTTCCTTATGCGGGAGATGAATAGCCGATGGAAGGAAGGCTCTTTCCCGGAAGAGTGGAAACTTGCAACTACTGTTCTGATACCCAAACCGGGGAAGGCCATAGGGCTTGAACATTTCAGGACCATTTCTCTGACATCGCGTTTGCGGAACGTCGCTGAGCATGTCATTTTAAATACGCTAACGCATTATGTTGAGGGCAATGGGGTCTTTCCGCACTCGATGATAGGATTCCGGCTTGGCCTCTCGACTCAGAATGCTATGATCCGGATTAAGCCTTGACCGGCGGACAAGGGATACTAAGTCACTAATTGGACTTGATGTGGAAAAAGCTTTCGATAAAATCCGACATTTTTTCATTATATGGGCGCTATCGGATTTGAATACGGGGCAGCGGCTTTTTCATTTTGTCAAGGCTTTCCTTATGGATAGAAGGACATGTCTCAAGTTTGGGGAGACAAAGTCGGAAGTCTTTAAATTGGGTTGCTGTGGTACTCCGCAGTAGTCCGTACTCTCCGCAATGTTATTCAATCTGGCGATGTGGAAGTTGGCTAATACACTGGACACTGTCCAGGATATTGGCTATTCTATCCATGCGGATGACGTTAATATATGGAATGTCGGTGGTAGCGATGGAGAGCTTGAGGCTAGGCTGCAGAAGGTGGTAACGCTTAGGGAGGAGTATTTGGCTCTCGTGGGGCTCAAGTGCTCCACTAAAAAGTCGGAGTTGTTGATCTTCAAATCTAAGAAGCTGGGTCGTAGGCCAAAGGGTTGGGTACCGGAAGTTGAGCCTTCCATTAGAATCCATACTAGGGAGGCGTCGTTGATACCTAAAGTTGAAGCAATCAGGGTCCTGGGTTTTGTGCTTGAAACGAATGGATCGAAAATTAGAACCATTTAGTGTATTACCAAGAAGACGGAGGAGACCATAAGACTTACAGAAGGATCTCTAATAGGCATAGGGGTTTATGAGAAGGAAATGCGATGCGCTTATTCACGCATTTGTTATGTGTCATTTCTCTTATGTGGCAGCTATGCTAAATTGGAATAGGCGGAGAAAGATAAATCGGAAGCATTGATCAGAAAAGCCGTCAATGCTGCGCTTGGTGTGCTTATGACTACGTCAAATAATATGTAGATACCACTGGGTTTGCATAATACTTTAGATGAAATCGCCGAGGCTCAGCGTACTGCACGCAGGGAGCGGTTGCCAGGTCTACCAGCGGGTAGGTATGTTTTAGAGTCAAGTGAAGAATCAGTGCCTGTGTCGCACGATAGGGCGCCCCTACAAGACTTGAACGTGACCCTTACGGCAAATATGATTCGTCCGTTGCCGCGGGATGTGCACCCCGTGCACAATGTAAGTAGGCGGGTTGCGAGAGCTAGGGCTTTGCTGCGAGAGGCAAACGATCAGGAGGAGGAGTCTGCGTTTGTTGACGCGAAATGGATTAATGGGGAAAATACTTATTCGGTGGTGGTGGCAGATGGCAAACGGAGCGTTAGGAATGCCGCTTCCATTTATACCAAATATCCGGGGCTTGCCGAACAGGTGGCTATTGCTCTAGCACTAATTGATTCAAAAAGAGTTTTGGCGTTTAGTGACCCGCGATTTGCGATTAAAGCATTCTCCAGAGGACTCGTTGCGGAACATGCTCACAGACTGTGGCAGGGTAGGGATATCGCTTCGCATAGTTACTTCGTTAACGGCGCACATGGGGACAGCGGAGGGAGCCCCGCGTAACCTCGACGAGGTGGCGCACAGGGAGGCACGAGGATTAGTGTGCCGTGCACTGCTTGAAGGGGCTGGATCTCCCGCTACTGAGTACAGGGGCCAACCGTTAACCTACAACGAAATCACCAAGTACTATTACTCAGCGCGCAGGGCATTCCCCTTGCGAGATTCTAAATAAATAAGCCACATGGTGTTACATTAAGGCTTCTGCAGACATGCACGTACCCTAACCTGGTCATCATGAATAAAATAAACCGGACTGCGGGGTTTCAGTCTATTGTATTAAGTGTGGATGTTTGCTCGATTTAGAACACATGCTTTGGCCCTTGTAAGACTTCTGTCGAAGGAGTTGTTGCTGTCCTGTTTAAAGAAAGATGGTTGAGCGCCACGCTACGCAGACGGAGTCCATGTATCTGCATTACTTTACGCGCATCACGAAATGCATTCCCGGACGTCATCATGGGTTGGTCGCGGGTGCAGCGCATGACAGATGAAAAGGCTGCCGAACGCGAATGTAAGCGCGAGTGAGATCGTGGCCCTAAGGCTTGCGCTTACGCTTGCGCAGTAGAGCTGCTTACTGGGGTTGCGATCGTCTGCGTGCACATCAGACCGAACACGCCTCGTTGTGACGCGGAAGCGTTCCTGACAGGAATGGTGAAGACCTTAAAGACACCGAGTACGCCAATCCTCATGTGCACGGCAAATGGATCGAGAGTTTTATGCTAAATCGCTACTCCTTCAAGCTGAAGAAGCTACGGAGATGCACGAAGAAGCACAGTTCATGCATTCATCTCAGGTGTGCAAGCAGGCTGTGCCACGTTACGATGTCAGAGCCTCCGAGCGTCTGAGCGATCACAAGGCCCTACTGTGCAAGTCTACAGTCGTCTGTGAAAGTGTGATTCTGTGCGTGTAATCAACGGCTACATGATCTAAAATAAAGGCAATACAACTTAACGAAATGAGTCTTTATTGAACTTCAACGCTGAAAAAATACACTCCTAAACAAGCAATGAGATCACATGTGCAAAGCATCAGATTGCTCATCATTTTTTTGGGTTCGTTGGGTGATCATTGACCTTGGACTTTGATTCAGTTTGCATTACGGGAAAGCTTCGCGTTCAACTATATTTAGGAAGGGGCTCTGATTTTTTGTGTATCTCGTTTCTTGCGCTCTCAGCGTATTCTTGCCTTCCTTCTGCACTTCGACAAAGCACCAGTATGCTATATTGGACTACGACAAAACGACAAAGTTTTACAGTCTCCGCTGCATTTCTAGCGATTTAGGCTTACGGCACTGCACCCGGTGGTGTGAAGCAGTTAAAGAAAGCAGCTCTGCCGTCGTCACGCAGTTAGTCTCGCGTGCAAATAATCATACTTGTACAAGTTCATGGCGCTTTCGCGGATTCCCAGAAAATTATAATTATTTAATTACTATGTGGGGTACTCTAGTGCCACGTTGACCCACCTGCAGTATCTTTTACCACAGTGAGTGAAACACAGCTAGGCCGTTATGACGCAGTTAGTTTACAATTGAATCTTAGGAGGCAAAGCTTGTAACACTTTTTAACCCCCCCGCCCCCAACAACGTATGCTTTCTTTCGGTACTCACGCTTGTCGAAAACGTCACCAATCATTTTCAATAGTCATAACTCGGGGGTGCGCCGCGTGCCCCGGCAAAATGCGCAAAAAATGAAATCTCCACAGCTTAAAAATCAGGATCTTGTAAGTACACAATTCCGTTTTCTGAACGACTTAAAACAAGCTTCTCGCCCACGAATTTGTTTCGAGTTGGAGTAGAACAAAAATTTAAGTTTATGAGCACAAAGGCCAACTGCAACGAAATTTCACTATGGCTAAATTGCTTGTCAATGCTTAGTACATGCTATCAATGTAATGTTTGCATAATCTAGGGGCTGGTAATTGTCTAGTTTTCTATTAGCAAGCTCGAAACAGCTTTTAAGGAAACGACGTGTGCCTCTGGCGGTGAACGGTCGCGATACGAATATGGCGTAAGTTAAAATTAAATTGAGGGGTTTTGCGTGCGAGAGCCGCAATCTCTTTATGAGTGCAGCCATAGTGAGGGACTCCGGATAAATTTTGACTACCTCGCGTTCTTTAAGGTGCCCCCTATGCACTGGTCACCGGCCTTTTCCCATTTGGCCCACATGTAAATGCGACCGCCGCGGTGAGAATTGGATCCCGCGACCTCATGCTCAGTAGCGTCATCCGATAGCCGTTAGGCCACCGCGTCAAGTTTGGCGAAAGTTTCAGCACCGTACACGACTGCTGATCTCTCAGTTGCATCTATAGGCGCCAAGGAGCGTCTCTCGCTCAACATTTGCAAGTTCATGGTGATCTTTGTCGGCGCGCTTTCTTGTTGTGCACGTGATTTTAGCTGTTGGAAGAATGCTGGCGCGTTGCATGGCCGTGCTCGAACGCATACTGAAACACGAGCTTGACTGTGCAGTTCACAAGGCTGCCTTGAGGAAGCACGAAATCATCTTTCCTGTACCAGCTTCCACAGAGCGCAAGCGTGGACCGCGGCGCAACAGGAAAGTGCGACGTGGACCAGCCAACGTGCACGAAGTGTGTAAACTGAACTTAACGAAGCGTCACAAGCTACATTGCAGGAACACAGTGACTTTGCGAAGCATGATCTGCTTGCCAAATGCTTTCTCGCGATTCTTGTACTTACTAACGCCGCGATCGTTCACTAAAAACAAAGATATACGCACTATTCAGCGGTGATATTATCGTCCGATCATTTCCTGTGGTGCACCATGTTGCAGGCATTTCGTAAGTTCCTCCATCGGTCGCGTCGAATATGGCGAACGAAAGCCTACCTGACACAGCGCCTGAACCGCTTTCAGTAGGAACCGCGTGCTGCAATTGTCACGCAGAAGAACGCGAAGTGGCCGCCATGGTGTAGCTGCGGCTGGAAGCCATGCAGGAATACGAGGCCACCAGAGTGAAATGGACGAAACAATACCACACAGGAGTCTGGCTGGCGTGGCCGTGAGTTTAGTCGCACTGTGCACCGAGCCTACGGGTGCACCGGGCTTTGCTAGAATGTGGACCCCTCTAAAGTGTACTGAAATACTTTGGAAAGTATTCTAGAACACTCTAACTACTCTTGCCCGGTTGTGCCGAGCTTCAGCTACTTTTGACCCTTTACTGTAGTGGTGGTAGTTCAATGATAAGTCGATGAGCCCGGTGTCTCCAGCGTGGCAGGCAGCGGTGAGTCGATTCACAGTGCTACCAACTCTAGGCAATTTTCATACATCTAGCGATATTATGCCTAGTTTACGGAAATAAATTAGTTTTTTTTCAAATCTAGGGACGTTTCACGCTACGCTATTTAAGCGGCTAAAACTCTGAAGTAATGACCTGCGTTTTTATTTCGGTCACCAAAAGCTAACTTCGCACTAGCATGTGTAGTAGGATTTCGATCCTACAGCAGCGCAGTTAACGCATCTCGCCAAACAAACGACAGGGTGGTCATTTCCTGGGTCCTCTAACTAAGTGCTGCTAATGCGACTTTGGAAATATCCGGACATATCACCCATGCACACAACCTACCTTTGCTTTATGTGCGCATCGCGGCTTTAGTTAGTTAATGCATTCTGAGAGTATATGGCAAGACGATCTTGCATGGGTAAGTGACTATGCTCGGAAAATGTAGCTTCAAAAATTACGGTGTATTACGTGCCAAAACCACTTTCTCTTTATCAGATACGTCGTACTGGAGGACTCCGGAAATTTCGACCACCTGATGTTCCTTAACGTGCACCTA